>NW_027441970.1:0-300000 GCF_048569485.1 Anomaloglossus baeobatrachus | reverse complement strand
ATAGATAGACAGACAGGGAAAGAGATTGAGACAGACAGGGAAAGAGACAGACAAAGAGATAGAGAGAGAGACAGAGAGATATATACAGAGGGGGAGACAGACAGAGAATGGGAGAGAAACAGAGAGACAGTTACTATCCCGGGCGTTAATATATTCTATTTATACATTCTGTCCCGGGAATGTTAATACATTCTATTTTGTTAACAACAGTTATTAACCCGGGCGAAGCCGGGTAGTACAGCTAGTAGTATATAAAGGGATAGATAGATGGATAAATAGATGGAGGATAGATAGACAGAGAGATGATAGAATAAAGGAAGATAGAGAGATGGCTAGATAGAGGGATACATAGAAGAAAGGGGGATAGATGGATAGAAGAAAGGAGGATTGATGGATAGAAGAAAGGAGGATAGATAGCTAGTATATAAAGGGATAGATAGATAGATAGATATTGCACACTATACAGGACACACACACATCCTGTACATAACATGACACATACAGACAGCACATAATACATTACACATATGACACCGCACGTTATGCTCCTCTATGTAGCTGTTTTCTTTTTCCAAAGGAAAGGAGGCACCACTCCCCCATCTCTCTGGTAAAGATGGGAACAGACAGGACACAGAGCCCACAGGAGGGGAGGGCATCCCCTGCTGGAACCTGTGCACAGCAGGAGCAACAAATGAAACTCAGTTGCTGCTCCCTTTGGCACCCCCTTTGTATTCTGCCTGCCGGCACCCTGTGCGATCGCACCAGTTGCACATAGCTAAAGCCGGCCATGATGGTAGTGACGAATCATGTGCTGACCCCTGTCGCTTTCATGATGTATTTCCTGTCAGAGCCGACAGCGCTGGCACTCACAGGAAAGAACCATTTCTGCTAATCAGAGCTGTTTAGCTCTAATCATCAGAAATACAGAAGCAATCAGACACTGCAGTGATAAAGTCCTCTAGAGGGACTAGTAAAACAAAGAAAAAATGTATAAAAAAATGTTTTGAACAATATGAAAAAATAAACCCTAAAAATTTGTCACCCCCCCCATTCGCCCCATTGAATATATGAAAATAGAAGTTAAAAAATATACCCATATTTGGTATTGCTGCATTCAGAAAGGCCCAATCTATCAAAATATACCGTATTTTTCGGACTATAAGACGAACCGGACCATTAGACGCACCCTGGCTTTAGAGCAGGAAAATAGGAAAATAAAATTTTAAGCGAAAAATGGAGTCATGACACACTGTTATGGGTCGAGGATCTGCTGCTGACACTATTATGGGGGTAATGTCCCCAAATTCTCTACTAAGGTACCCCATCCTGGTAATGATCCTCATGCCTTGTATATACAGTATCCTGCTATATATCCCATCCTGGCATATGGTCCCCTCCTGCTATATACGGTAACCCATCCTGGCAAATACCCCCAACCTGCTATATACCCCCATCCTGCTCATATACCCCAATCCTGCTCATATACCCCCATCCTTCTCATATACCCCCATCCATCCTGCTATACACCCCCATCCTGTGGCACATAAAAAAAAAAACGTTTATACTCACCTCACTCCCTGCAGCATCGCTCTTCCTCCGTCTGTGTCAGCGGCAGCGCTGCAGAGAGGAGCCGTCCTCGTTCCCTTGCAGCATCGCAATGTCCTCCTGGCTGCCGGCGGCCGCTGAGTGGAGCCGTCCCCGTTCCCCTGCAGCATCACGATGTCCTCCTGTCTGTGCCGGCGGCTGCGTGTGAACACGTGCGCACAACGATGACGTCATCGCTGTACGCACCGCTAGTCTCCACTCAGCGGCCGCCACCGTCAGCCAGGAGGAGATTGCGATGCTGCAGGGGAACGGTGATAGGTGAATATACTAATTCACTGCACCCCACGCTGATGATAATGTGCGGGGGGCAGTGAATACAGCCGCACATGATCACTCCAGGCTGTAGTTGCCAGGGTGATCATGCGGGCGGCTGTTTATCCCCCGCCCATCATCCCGCCCACCTGTCAGCGCCGACTTCAGCGCTGAAAGATGGGCGGGAGGATGGGCGTGCATATTAAATTAGCAGTTCCACGTGGTCACGGCAGGCGCTGCTGCAGCCTGCTCGTGCCCCCGATGACCCGCTCCACCGCAGCACCCTCATTCCCCGCAGCCCTACATTCAGACTATAAGACGCACCCCCCCACTTTCCCCCAACATTTGGGGGGAAAAAAGTGCGTCTTATAGTCCGAAAAATACGGTAAATTAATCTGATTAGTATATGATGTGGTGAGAAAAAAAATGTCAAACACCAAAATTAAGTTTTTTGGTTGCGGAAAAAGTTTTTAAAAATGCAATAATTGGCACTTAAAACGTGGTATGTGTACAAAAATGGTATGATGAAAAACGCCAGCTCAAAACATAAAAAATAATCAGTCACAGAGCCCCAAATCACGAAAAATAAGAAGAATATGGGTCTCAGAAAAATGGTGCCAAAAGTGCGTTTTTTTGTTTGTTTTTTTGTCAAACTTCTGAATTTTTTGAATTTCTTAGATAAAGGTAAAAGTATAAATGTTTTGGTATCAACGAACGCATACTGGCCTGAGGCATCATATGGACACATCAGTGTTACCATAGAGTGAACACGGTGACTAAAAGACCCCAAAACCAATCGTGCAATTACACTGTTTTTGCAATTTCACCACACTTGGAATTTTTTTTCCAATTTTCCAGTACACTATATGGTAAAACTAATGATTTCTTTCAAAAGTACAACTCTCAAACGTACAACCCTCAAAAAGCAACCCCGCATATGACAAGATTGACAGCTCAAAAAAAAAAAAAAAAATTATGGCTCACTGAAAAAGAGGAGGAAAAAACGGAAAATCGCCCGCTGGTGAAGGGGTTGACACCATGCTCATCCTTCACATTTTAGGCAAAGTATCCATTTCCTTTGTTTCAAATATCTCCTAAATGTACCTACTACTTTGAATATGCACCAAACAATCTAATTATGCTTTTATCTAAGACTAACATCCTCAATAAACCAAACATCCCGCTCCCGTCTCCATGACTTTTCTCAGGCTGCACCAATTCTCTGGAATACACTACCCAGGGCAATTTGATTACTCTCAAATACCCACAGTTTTAACCTCTTCACCAGGCAACCTGTTTCCACCCTCCAGACTAGGCCAATTTTATCAATTCTGACTAGCCTCACTTTATAAGGTAGTACCAGTGCTTCTTAATAAATTAGACTATCATCCAAAAGTTAATTAATTTCAGTTATTAAATACAAAAAGTGAAACACATATTATACAGAGATCTATTTCAAGTGTTTATTTCTGTTAATGTTGATGAAAACCCAAAAGTCATTATCTCAGAAAATTAGAATTACCACAAAACATCTGCAGAGGCTTCCTAAGCATTTAAAATGGTTTCTAAAGCTGGTACAGTAGGCTACACAAGCCAGGGGAGGACTGCTGATGTAACGTCCTGGACTAGCCAGGTAGTCACAGATAGACCCCCGAATTAAACCTGTCCCTCAATAAGGTAACATCAGCCAACCTTTAAAACCCTAGTCACCACTCTCAGGGTTGGATGGACACACCAGAGGGCGTGACCAGTTGGTTGGTGCACACCCACCTAAAGGCTACTTTACACACTGCGATATCGGTCCCGATATCGCTAGTCTGGGTACCCGCCCCCATCTGTTGCGCGACACGGGCATATCGCTGCCCGTGCCGCACAACATCGCCCACAGCCGTCACACATACTTACCTGTCCGGCGACGTCGCTGTGACCGGCGAACCGCCTCCTTTCTAAGGGGGCGGTCCGTGCGGCGTCACAGCGACGTCACTGAACCGCCGCCCAATAGCAGCGGAGGGGTGGAGATGAGCGGGACGTAACATCCTGCCCACCTCCTTCCTTCCTCATAGCGGCCGGGAGGCTGGTAGGGAGAGCTTCCTCGCTCCTGCGGCGTCACACGCAGCGATGTGTGCTGCCGCAGGAGCGACGAACAACCTCGTTACTGCTGCAGTAACGATAATTGGGAATGGACCCCCGTGTCGCCGATTAGCGATTTTGCACGGTTTTGCAACGATGCAAAATCGCTTATCGATGTCACACGCAACGGCATCGCTAATGCGGCCGGATGTGCGTCACAAAATCCGTGACCCCAACGACTCCGCATTAGCGATGTCGTAGCGTGTAAAGCCCGCTTAAGAGTTCAAACAGCCTGGGGCTGGAGAAGAGTCAGTTCCCAGTAGGAGTAGTCTGAAAAGAGGAGTGTGGAGTGCAGCAGGCCTGTGGTGACTGACAGGTGCCAGGGTCTTAGCCCTGGTACCTCGGCTAGGAGGCATATGGTGGCCTAGCCTGCAGGAGCCGGGAAGACGGCTCGGTGGAACCGTGGTGGACCGGGACAGGGTAGTAGCCCGCCGGTACCGACCCGGGGAACCGACTCGGAAACCGGAGCACACAGCGGGTACTCAGACCCTGAAACGAGGTCCAGAATCCACTGGACCGAGTTAATTCACTGATTGCGGTCTTGACTATAGGTCCTTTCCCACCCAATTCCCGACTGAAGACAACAGCCCAGCGAGGGGATTAGAAAGCCACCGCACAGGCAGAGAGATTCCACGGGCCAGCGTGTGCGGGCAAACGGGCTCTGCGGACATATACACAGTTGGGAACGGACTCCCATCGCTGAAGCGCAGGAGCCCAAATACACTACACAGTGCAGGAGAAAGGCCAAGACTACCAAACCGGGTGGGGGAGCAGGCGCAGCCGGCTGCGGGCACCGACCACCATCAACTTTGTTTACCAGAGACTTGTGTGTGTCAATAATAGTGAGTACAACAGTGCCATCCGGCCGCATACCGCCCTGCATCGCCCAGCTTCTACTACTCTCAACGGGTCCTGGGGCCATCATTCCTGCCCACGGAGGGGTTAACATCTTGCTGCATCACCATCTCCCCCGGGTGCCCCGTAACCGCAGCAGTGGTGTCTACACCTTCACCACATCCCGTGGGTGGCGTCACGAACTCAAACACGGCTCTGGCCATACACCTACCTACCCCCTAAGTAGCGCCAGCATGCTTTCGGAGCGAAGTGCGCCGGGTCCGGAGGCGCTCGAGCCACCCACCAACGAGCCCGGATCCGAGCGGCTCGGCTGTGCGGGGCGGTACACTGACTTGACAGATGTCCAGAAGGCAGTCATTGACACACTCCACAGGGAGAGTAAGCCACAAAAGGCCATTGCTAAAGAAGCTGGCTGTTCACAGAGTGCTGTATCCAAGCATATTAATGGAAAGTTGAGTGGATGGAAAAAGTGTGGTAGAAAAAGGTTAACAAGCAACTGGGATAACCGCAGCCTTGATAGGATTGTTAAGAAAAGCGAATTTAAAAATTTGGGGGAGATTCACAAGGAGTGAACTGCTGCTGGAGTCAATGCTAAAAGATTCACCACACACAGACATATCCAGGTCATGGGCTACAGCTGTTGCATTCCTTGTGTTAAGCAACTCATGACCAATAGACAATGCCAGAAGCGTCTTACCTGGGCCAAGGCGAAAAAGAACTGGACTGTTGCTCAGTGGTCCAAGGTGTTGTTTTCAGGTGAAAGTAAATGTTGCATTTCATTTGGAAATCGCGGTCCCAGAGTCTGGAGAAAGAGTGGACAGGCCACAATCCAAGCTGCTTGAGGTCTAGTGTGAAGCTTGCATAATCCGTCATGGTTTGGGGAGCCATGTCATCTGCTGGTGTAGGTCCACTGTGGTTATCAAGACCAACATCAGCGCAGCCATCTACCAGGAAATTTTACAGCACTTCATGCTTCCCTTTGTCGACAAGCTTTTGGGAGATGGAAATTTCATTTCCCAGCAGGACTTGGCACCTGTCCACGCTGCCAAAGTACCAATACCTGGTTTAATAACCACAGTACTACAAATTCACCTGACCTTTAACCCCATTGAGAATCTACGTGGTATTGTCAAGAGGAAGATGAGAGACCAGACCCAACAATGCAGATGAGCTGAAGGCTGCTATCAAAGCAACCTGGGTTTCCATAACACCTCAGCAGTGCCACAGGCTGATCGCCTCCATGCCACGCCGCATTGATGCAGTAATTCATGCAAAAGGAGCCCAGACCAAGTATTGAGGGCATTTACTGTACAGACTTTTTAGTAGGGGCCAACATTTCTGAGCTTAAAATCATTTTTTCGGTTGGTTTTATATAATATTCTAATTTTCTGAGATCATGAATTCTGGGCTTTCATTGGCTGTAAGCCATAATCATTAACATTAAAGGGTGCTTTACACGAGACGATGGATTGTGCGATGCATCGTCGGGGTCACGGTTTTTGTGACGCACATCCAGCATCGTACACGACTTCGTCTCGTGTGAAACCTCTGAGCGACGCAGTATCGCTCACAAATCGTGAGTCGTGTACTCGTCTCTCAGTTTCATAATATCGTATATTTTTCCTGCAGCAGGTTGTTAATCGTTCCCGTGGCAGCACACGGTGCTCCGTGTGACACCACGGGAACGATGAACACAGTTTACCTGCGTCCCGTGGCTCCCGCCGGCAGTGCGGAAGGAAAGAGGTGGGTGGGATGTTTACATCCCGCTCATCTCCACCCCTCCGCTTCTATTGGCCGGCCGCTGAGGTGACGTCGCTGTGACGCCGAACGTCCCTCCCCATTCAGGAAGTGAACGTTCGCCGCCCACAGTGAGGTCGCTCAGCAGGTAAGTACGTGTGACGGGGGTGTCACGACTGTGCGACACGGGCAGCGATTTGCCCGTGACACACAAACGACGGGGGCGGGGTACGATCGATTGTGAAATCGCACAATCGGTCGTCCCGTGTAAACAACAGTTAATAAACACTTGAAATAGATCACTCTGTATGTAGGGACTCTATATATGCGTTTCCCTTTTTGTATTGAATTACTGAAATAAATTAAACTTTTTGATGATATTCTAATTTATTGAGCTGCACTTGTAACTCTGGAACACTTCAACGGATCCCAGTGATTCTGAGAGAGTTGTTTTTTGTGTGACACATTGTATGTCATGCTCGTGGTAAAATTAAGATGACATTTTTTGCATTTATTTGTGAAAATATTGTCGATTTGTGAAAAATTTTAAAAATGTCACAATTTTCAAACTATTAATTTGTATGTTTTGTGACTCAGTAAAGGGTATGGTGGTAGATGGGAGATTTATTCCACCTAGCAGATGCCTTTTGCACTGGTGAGCAGCAGGAAAAGAGAGAAAACCTGGCCAAGATCTTCTCTGCTATTCCAGGTTTTTGGGGCAACTCTCAAGGGGCACAGCTGCAGGATTAACATAGTATAAATAGGCAGCCGTACCCTCTCTATGTGGTGGGTGTTTGGGCTGGAAAGTGATATACCTGAATGGACTGACACCTCCAGAACCTTTGCTGTGCTCTTTGACAAGCTGAACTTCTGCTTTGCATTCCTGTCTGAAATAAGACTGTAGATAAAAAAACCTGTAGACAAAGAAGCGCAATAGGGTCTTACCCTGACAGACAGGGGGTGACAGAAAGGATAATCCTACTCACCAAGGAGGGTTGTGAAAGGCACAACTCCTGTAACAGTATAAATCCGGATCAACGGCAGCAGTACCCCAGGTGGCTGATAACAGAGAGAGATTGTAGAATGGGGCTTTGTAAACCGCGCCAAAGATCACTGATGAAATCTTGGATTAATGTAACCTTTTTATTCTTGTTCAGGTCTACGTGACCCGCCCCAGGGCTGTGGGGTACTCAGTTCCGGGTGTTGGTTAATTGGATTATGTCACGGGGGCCTGTGCCCGGTTCCGTGGCCCTGGTGGTCGCTGAAAGTCAATAAGTAATAAAAATAAAAAATAATAAAATAAAAAAAAATAATAAAGAAAATAAATAAATAAATAAGTATTTCGTGACGCCACCTATGGTTCCAGTATGGTTACTGGGGCTGCAGGTCAGACCTCTGGGCTGATGGTTAGGCAGCCAGTTGTTTACGCTTCCCGTAGGTGAAGCGGGGTCCCCAGGGCAGTTTTAGTAGTACAGAGATATGGCGGTTTTTCTTCACAGCCTTTTCAACTGTCACTTTAGTGCAGCAGCCTATGGCTTCTCAGATGAAGAAATAAAGTGCGTCACACCAATTCATTAACTCTGACAGGATTTTACTTGCAGGTGTTAAAAAGGGGTTCAGTTTCTGATGTTACAGTTTTTTTGGGTAATCTGGGAACAGTTCAGGATCTCTGCACCAGGTAGTTGTGAGGCCTCCCTGCTGCGCTGTGTCTCTCCTTGGTACTAGGCTGCCTGTAGCTATACCTCGACCCTCTCTCACTGTCTTCACCTGTATGGCAGGCAGCGGGAGCTTCTCTAAGGGGCACTGCTGTACTCACTGCGGTCCCTAAGCTCTATGTAGCGGCTTTGCCTTCAGGTGCTGCTGCGGCCAGGAGATCTGCAGTCTCCCTGGCCCCCGGTCTTTATTGCTGGGCAGATTAGATCCCTCACAATCTCGGACGCCGGTGTCCGATAATCAGCGCTGTTCCTTGGGGATGAACCGGTCAGGCTCCACCTCCCCGGTCACTCCTCTTTTGCCTCACTCTTGAGCCCTCAGGCGGTCACACAGTTACTTGTGCGGGCTAAGCACCGCCCTCTCCATTTTTATGTCTTCCCTCACTCTCTGCTCGCACAGTCTCCTTTTCTCCAACTGTCAACTGTCTCTCTGACTCCACCTCCAAACCTGGCTTTAAAGGGGACCTCACCTGAACTCGACTTGTAGAGCTCCCCCTCCAGGCTTGAAGTGGAGATGTTGTATGTGGGATTACCTGATGTGGAGATCCTTCCCTGCCCAGGTACAGGTATATTTGTGGCAACTGAACCCTGGGGTGCCACATACGCGTTTCAGGAGGCTCTGCTCCCTTCCTCAGGACCAAACAGGCATAAGCTACATCAAATCCGATTTGATGTAACTTATGCCTGTTTGGTCCTGAGGAAGGGAGCAGAGCCTCCTGAAACGCGTAGACCTGTGCAAGAATAAAAAGTTTACATTAATCCAAGATTTCATCAGTGATCTTTGGCGCGGTTTACAAAGCCCCATTCTACAATCTCTCTCTGAAATAAGACTGTGCATTTGTTTGTTTTCAGTGTAAATAAAACTCTGACTTTATGGATTGAAAACCTGCGTGTGCCTCATTACTGCACCCCTGCCATTATCTACCAGAGCTGATTCCCTACAGCTTTTAAACCAGAGAGATATGTCACCAAAATAGTAAATAACATTCCCCACATGTCTACTTTACATCATCATTGTGAGCCCAAGAAGGTGATTGCGGTTTCTAACTGCACGGCACCAGAGCCTGACACGTGGGTGGTGTTGCTACCCTGCAAATACATACGTGTGTGCATCCTGCAGCCACCGAGCCACTGCTGAGTGACGCACATCACTGATCAGTGTCCAAGCTTGATTTTGGCCAGGATTTGTTTTTGATTGTTGGTATTTTATATAAAACTCCAGTTTTCTGCATGGCTATACCCTGGACATGCTTTGAGTGCATTCATAAACTTCTACATTTTCAGGGTTTAAATCCTAAGTCATATGAAATGGCTTGTTTAAAAGGCCACTTTTGACTTTTAGGATTGCTACTTCCAATAGGTGGCACTAGAGTTTGTCTCTTTCCTGGAGAGACAATTTGAATATTTCCCAGAGGGGCTTTGCAGCTATTAAGACCCCTCACTGTCCGCCAGACTGGTTTGTCAGGTCTCCGTAAGGAGAATAGTTTTCCCCGTGGTCCCCACTATAGCGTCTCATAAGCCAGATCAGTTCCCAAAATTTGCACTGACGAGGGGCAATCACGCCGAAACATCGTGTCTGCAAATTGGGGTTCTGATCTGGTTTAAATCCTACTCACACATGCCATCCTAATGCACTCAACCAAACACACACGCTAACCTGATGTACTCTACATGACACACACGACAACCTGATGGACAATGTGATGTACTCTGCATAACTCACATATGCCAACCTGACACGCTCTTCACATCTCACACATGCCAATCTGATGTATTCTACACAACACACACTTGCCAACCAGACACCACCACATTATTAAATTCACATAACAGGTGCCGGCTCCAAAATGTCACTTCTTCCCTTCCAAACCCTGCCGTGTGTCCAAACATTGTTTTGTCACCACATATGGGGTATCAGGATAAGAGAAATTGCCCACAAATTTTGGGGTCCATTTTATCCTGTTGCCCCTGTGAAAAGGAAAAATATGCAATCGAAAGAACATTTTTGTGGTAAATGTATTTTTTTTTTATTTTCATGGCACAAAATTCCCTAAAACACCTGGGGTTTGACAGGGCCCACCACACATCTACTTGAATTCCTTGGGGAGTCTAGTTTCCAAAATTGGTTCACTTCTGGGGGCTTTCCACTGTTTAGCCACATCAGGGTCTCTCCAAATGCAGCATGACACCTACAGATCATTACATCAAATTCTGCGCTCCAAAACGTCATTTCTTCCCATCCGAGCCCTGCCATGCACCCATAAAATGGTTTCCTACAACATATGGGGCATCATTATACCCGGGAGAAATTGCCCAATAAATTGTGGGGTCCAAGTTATCCTGTTGCCCTTGTGAAAATGAAAAAAAAGAGGCTAAAAGAACATTTTTGTGGTAAAATTGATTTTATTTTTTTTTAATTTTTTTTTCATTTTCAAGTCACAAATTTATAAAATCCCCTAAACCATCTAGGTATTCAAAGTGCTCACCACACATCTATATACATTCTTTGGGGGGGGGGTCTATCTATTTTCCAAAATAGTAAACTTAAGGTCACTTCAAATGTGAAATGGTCCCTAAAAAAAAAAAAAAAAAGTTGCTTTGTAAATTTTGTTGTAAAATTGCTGATAAATTTTGAACCCTTCTAACTTCTTAACCAAAAAAAAATTCAAAAATTGTGTTGATGTAAAGTAGACATGTGGGAACTGTAATTTAATTTTTTTGTGTGACATAACTTTCTGGTTTAATGTCAGAAAAATTGAAAGATGCAAAATTTTCAACATTTTTGCCAATTTCCATTTTTTTTCAGGAATGTAAAAAAGATATTGTCCTAAATTCATCAATATGTAGTACAATCTGTCACGAAAAAAACAGTTGCAGAATCATTGGGGTCTGTTCAAGCGTTCCAGATTTCACCTCAAAAAGTGACACTGGTCAGAATTGAAAAAATGGCGCGGCCATGAAGGTGAAAACAGGCTCGAGGGTGAAGGGGTTGAAATTTTACTGTGTTAGTAATGGGGGTGAAAGACACCTCTCCATTTCTAACACTGAGGCTTGATGCCAGCTGTGTTTTTGGATGCTACACAGTGGACATCAACCCCAAAAACCTTTACCCAATTTCCCACTGTATGAGGGATTCAGGGAGAGATGAGGTGAAGTGCCTGAATTGGAGAATCTCCAGTTGCTCCACTTCTAGGGTAGGAGCGGGCTGTATTTTTAGGCTGTGAAGAGCCCAATAATCATGGTGTATAGATGTTCTTAGTCGATTCGGATTTTCAAAGCTCTTTTGCGTGATTACTCTCGCTGTTCCCGCTTCCAAACACCTCTGGGGGGTTTCTGTGCAACAATGTGTCCGCCATGCCATAAATCTATAGGGGCCTCTATCAATCTCAGAGTAGCTGTTGTTTGTGGATCAGAAGCCAAGAGCAGGAGAACAAGAAACATGTCTTTACTCCACATTTTCTAGGACAATCCACCCTCCACATTGATGGTTTTATTATTTAAAATTGCATTTTTTCAACTTGTAACACTAAAACTCTTGATGTGTATGTTTCTACAGACCGTCAGCAAGGACCACTGAGTCCAGACTTGCCGTGGATGCTACTGCGGAGAATGTTACGTAAGTAGTTTGCTGGCATGCAATAATGGAAATAAAAGATTAATATTTTTATATGAAGTTAAACTTAACTTAAAGGGGTTATCCGGCTTATTTTGTTTTGTTTGCTTTTTTCACTATTGGCATACATAGGGGCAGGTAATAGATACCAAGCAACTACTTACCGGCCCTGCTGTCAGCCCCTCTACCCCGCCTCAGAGCAGTCATGTGACCGCTCCTGCCGGGATTTTGCTACTTCCTGTGATGTCAACTGAGCAAGGAGTTTGTTGATGGGTATCTGTTAGGGCCAGATGGATGGGCAGACCCGGGAGGTGGATCCACTGGACCGAACTCCCCGAAGAGGGAACGGAGTCCGGTAGCCGGAGCACTTTAGGTAGCAGAACAGTCCGTGCACTTAGAACACAATGGAGAAGTCCCTGGGACCACGGGGTCACTGATGGTGGTCCGGGTGACGGAGCTCAGGTTCGGAAGCCGGGATGATGTTAGGCGGGGTCCGGAACCGTTGGAGCAAGATGACGGGTCACCGCAGGGAACCGGGATGGTATGGACTGTCAGGATGGCAGATAGGCAGCGTTCGGGGTTCGAGATACAGCAGGACCGGATGGCAATGCAGGCTCGGCTCTAAAAGAGAGAGAGGTAAGTATCTCACAGGAACACAAGGAGACCTGACTCCTAGCTTGGGAAACACGAAGAACAGGCCCCGCCCCCTTGGACATTAATCCCCTTTATACCCTGTACCTGTGTGCATCATTTCCTGTCAGTGGACACTGGCCCTTCAAGAAAGGGTCAGTGACCGCGCGCGCGCCCTAATGCGCATGCGCGCGGCCCGGGTGCCAGAAGCCAGGGCAGGAAGCTGAGAGGAGGAAGCAGCAGCGCCGGCCAGGGGCTGGGAAGCCGACGGGCGCCGGGAGCGGGGACCAGGGAGCCTGGGGAGCGCGGCCAAAGGAGGCTGGAGAGCGGGGAGCGTGGCAGGTGAGCCGGGGAGCGGAGCGGAGGACCCGGGGAGCGTGACAGTACCCCCCCCCACGCCCCCCTCCCCGCAACCGGGACAGGAAGGCACGGATCAGCGGAGTGCCCACATTCTCCCTGGGCTCCCAGGATCTATCCTCAGGACCATACCCTGCCCAGTCCACCAGGAAGAACTGTCGGCCTCGAACGGTCTTCATGGCCACGATATCCCTTACCGCATAGATGTCGTCCTCAGCAATAGGAGGAGGGGCCGGACTGGCAGCAGCGGAGAAGGGACCAAGGACAACCGGCTTGAGCAGAGAGACGTGGAAGGAGTTGGGTATCCTCATCGTGGCCGGAAGCTGCAGTTTGTAGGAGACCTCATTGATCTTGCCGATGACTTTAAACGGTCCGATGTAGCGAGGTCCCAGCTTGTAGGATGGTAACTTCAATCGGACGTACTTGGAAGCAAGCCAGACGAGATCTCCCGGAGAGAAACATGGAGGATCCAGACGTCTCTTGTCCGCGTGTCTCTTCATCCGCAGGGATGCACGTGCAAGGGACGCCTTAACTGAGTCCCAAATGGTTGTAAAGTCACGGAGTACTGCATCAGCAGCAGGGATGTCCGAGGAAGAGGATACAGGCAATGGGACAGACGGCTGAAGTCCGTAGACGACATGGAAGGGAGAACAGGAGGAGGACTCACTGACGTGGTGATTATGGGAGAATTCCGCCCAAGGAAGAAGTGTGGACCAATCATCATGATGGGCGTTGACGTAGTGACGTAAGAAAGTGGTCAATATCTGATTGACCCGTTCCACTTGGCCGTTCGACTGAGGATGGTAGGCAGAGGAAAAGTCCAGCGTTACTCCCAGATGTTTACAGAGAGCCCTCCAGAAGCGGGAGGTGAACTGAGTTCCTCTGTCGGACACAATGTGTGATGGAAAGCCGTGCAAGCGGAAGATGTGATGTATATAGGCGTCCGCGAGTTCCTGGGCAGAGGGCAGTCCAGCCATAGGGACGAAATGGGCCATTTTAGAGAACCGATCCACCACGACCCATATGACTGTGTGTCCGGAGGACAATGGCAAGTCCGTAATAAAGTCCATCGCAATGTGTTGCCAGGGAACTGAGGGTATGGGCAGAGGCAGAAGACGGCCATATGGCAGGTGTTTGGGCGTCTTGTTCCTGGCACAAGAAGAGCAAGCAGAGACAAAAGAGGCGACGTCCGTGCGAAGGGATGGCCACCAGTAATGACGTACAATCGCACCCCATGTCCTCTTCTGACCAGCATGACTGGCTGTTTTCGAGGCATGGCCCCAGTGTAGCACTTTATGCCTGTCTGTCTCAGAGACATAGGTCTTCCCGGGCGGTATCTGGGCCAGGGTGACAGGAGCCACCGGAATAATCTTACTTGGACAGACGATGGGTTGGGATGTCTCCTCTTCCTGCTCCATGGGCATGAAAGTCCTAGACAAGGCATCAGCACGTACATTCTTGTCCGCGGGTCGGAAATGGAGCTGGAAATCGAACCGGGCAAAGAACAAGGACCACCTGGCTTGCCGGGGGTTCAGTCGCTGAGCAGACCGCAGGTATTCCAGGTTTTTGTGGTCCGTGTAAATAATGACGGGGTACACTGCACCTTCCAGGAGATAGCGCCATTCCTCCAGAGCCAGTTTGACTGCCAATAGCTCTCGGTCACCGATGGTGTAATTGCGTTCAGGGGCGGAGAAGCTCTTGGAGAAGAAACCGCAAGTCACCATCTTCCCGGAGGAGGACTTCTGCATGAGCACTGCTCCGGCTCCTGAGGAGGAGGCATCCACCTCCAAGGTGAACTGGCGGTTTAACTCTGGACGGTGGAGTACAGGAGAGGAGGCAAAGGCTCGCTTTAGAGAGCCAAACGCGGCGTCGGCCGCAGGTGACCAGTCCTTTGGATTAGCCCCCTTCTTGGTCAAGGCGGAGAGAGGAGCAGTCAGAGCAGAGAAGTGAGGAATGAACTGGCGGTAATAATTGGCGAATCCCAGAAAACGTTGGATTGCCTTCAGTCCAGAAGGAGGAGGCCAGTTGAGAATGGCAGAGACCTTCTTTGGGTCCATCTGCAGTCCGGTCTCGGTGATGAGATAACCCAGGAAGGGGAGAGAAGACTGTTCGAAGACACACTTCTCGTACTTGGCGTACAGACGATTCTCTCTCAGTCTTTGTAGAACCTGTTGCACGTTCTTACGGTGGGTCTGGAGGTCCGGAGAGAAGACAAGGATGTCATCCAGATATACCACCACACAGACGTAGAGAAGGTCCCGGAACACGTCGTTCACTAATTCTTGGAAGACGGCTGGTGCGTTACACAGGCCGAAGGGCATCACGCAGTATTCATAGTGCCCATCACGAGTGTTGAACGCGGTCTTCCATTCGTCCCCTGAGCGAATACGGACCAGGTTGTAGGCACCCCGAAGATCCAACTTGGTGAAGACACGAGCTCCTCTGAGCCGATCAAACAATTCGGGGATGAGCGGCAGGGGGTACTTGTTTTTTACGGTAATTTGGTTCAATCCCCGGTAGTCTATGCATGGTCGTAGGTCGCCCTCTTTCTTCTTTACAAAGAAAAAGCCAGCTCCAGCAGGAGAGGAGGATCTCCGAATGAATCCCCTAGCCAGGCTCTCTGTGATGTACGTAGACATGGCCCTTGTTTCGGCTGGAGACAATGGATATATCCTTCCTCGAGGTGGTGTAGTTCCCGGGAGCAGGTCAATGGCACAATCGTAAGGGCGATGTGGCGGAAGTACCTCTGACTCCTTCTTATCAAAGACGTCTACGAAGGACCAATAGGCTGAGGGTAGTCCCGGTAGGGTCTCTGGAACCGGAGGTCGCCGGATGGGTTTTATGGTCTTCAGACAGGTATCATGGCAAGAAGACCCCCATCGAGTGATATCGCCAGTGCCCCAGCTGACTGAAGGTTCGTGTGTCCGCAACCAAGGAAGACCCAGCAGGATTTGATGTGACATGTGTGGGAGGACGTAGAGAGCGATGTTCTCGGTGTGCAGAGCGCCGATACGCAGTTCAAGCGGCTTGGTGATCCAGGAGATGGTGTCAGAGAGGGGTCTCCCATCCACAGAGGCAATCACAAGAGGTTTGGCGAGTGGAGTAACAGGCACCTGGTATTTGTCCACCGTGGCCTGCTGGATAAAATTGCCTGCTGCCCCAGAATCGAGGTACGCCTCAGCCGTAAACCGCGTCTCTCCCGTTGTCACTTGCACAGTCCATGTAACCGGGTCTGAGAGAGTCCCAGCACCTAGGGTGGCCTCTCCTACCAACCCTAGGCTTTGGAGTTTCCCGGCCTCTCTGGACAGGCGCGTAGCAGGTGTGTGCCCTCTCCGCAGTAGAAGCAGAGACCCTTGGCGAGTCGCTCTGCTCGACGTTGTTCAGACTGTCGCACACGGTCGATCTGCATGGGCTCATGGACGGAGGCACCAGAGGTCGTTGACTGGAGTACGGCGGGCTTCTGTGGAGGAGAGGCATGCCGTACCGGACGTCTCTCACGGGACACCTCTTTGGACCGCTCCTGAAAGCGAATGTCCACTCGAGTCGCTAGGGTAATCAGGGCGTCCAGGGTGGACGGTACGTCACGTCCAGCCAGCTCATCTTTGATTCGACCCGCGAGTCCTTCCCAGAAGGCGGCTGTTAGGGCCTCGTTATTCCACCCGAGTTCTGAAGCCAAGGTGCGGAAACGGATGGCGTATTGATCCACCGTCAGAGTTCCTTGACGTAACCGGAGAAGAGATGAAGCAGACGCGGAGGCGCGTCCCGGCTCGTCAAAGGTGCTGCGAAAGGCCTGCAGGAACTCTTGGAGATTCTTGGTCATAGGGTCCTCCTTCTCCCACAAGGGGTTCATCCACGCCAGTGCCTCGCCCTCTAGGTGAGACATTATGAAGGCGACCTTGGCTTGGTCGGAGGCAAACAAATGCGGCAGCTGCGTGAAATGAAGGGAGCATTGGTTTATAAACCCCCTGCAGGTCTTGGGATCTCCGGCGTAACGGGGTGGTGAAGCCAAACGAAGTCTGGAAGCATCCGAAGAGGCTGCCACGGGAGCGGGAGCCGTGGATTGACTAGTGGAGACCCGGGGCGCAGAAGATGTGACCGAGGCTTGTAGCGTGTTCAGGCGGGCGTCCACGGAAGTCATAAAGTTCAGCATGCGGGTCTGGACTTCACGCTGGCGTTGGAGTTCCTCTTGCAAGGCCGCTAGCGCTTCGGCGGGATCCATGGCCTGTTCTTACTGTTAGGGCCAGATGGATGGGCAGACCCGGGAGGTGGATCCACTGGACCGAACTCCCCGAAGAGGGAACGGAGTCCGGTAGCCGGAGCACTTTAGGTAGCAGAACAGTCCGTGCACTTAGAACACAATGGAGAAGTCCCTGGGACCACGGGGTCACTGATGGTGGTCCGGGTGACGGAGCTCAGGTTCGGAAGCCGGGATGATGTTAGGCGGGGTCCGGAACCGTTGGAGCAAGATGACGGGTCACCGCAGGGAACCGGGATGGTATGGACTGTCAGGATGGTAGATAGGCAGCGTTCGGGGTTCGAGATACAGCAGGACCGGATGGCAATGCAGGCTCGGCTCTAAAAGAGAGAGAGGTAAGTATCTCACAGGAACACAAGGAGACCTGACTCCTAGCTTGGGAAACACGAAGAACAGGCCCCGCCCCCTTGGACATTAATCCCCTTTATACCCTGTACCTGTGTGCATCATTTCCTGTCAGTGGACACTGGCCCTTTAAGAAAGGGTCAGTGACCGCGCGCGCGCCCTAATGCGCATGCGCGCGGCCCGGGTGCCAGAAGCCAGGGCAGGAAGCTGAGAGGAGGAAGCAGCAGCGCCGGCCAGGGGCTGGGAAGCCGACGGGCGCCGGGAGCGGGGACCAGGGAGCCTGGGGAGCGCGGCCAAAGGAGGCTGGAGAGCGGGGAGCGTGGCAGGTGAGCCGGGGAGCGGAGCGGAGGACCCGGGGAGCGTGACAGTATCACTGCAAATGTCATTTTGACTCCCTGCTGCCACACAGTACCCTGCACCCTCTTCGTATTCCGTACTCTCTCTTCCCCGTCCCCTGTGTGCAGCTGTCTGCTCTGTGGGTTGTGGCTAGAAGGACCTGTCTGGGAAGTGAGCGTGACCATTTTGGTTAGTAGGGATTACTGGCTTGGTTGGTAGGCGTGGCAAAGTTTCCCGCCATCCACTATAATCATGCAAGGGGGAGGTACCCCCCCCTTACTTTCCCCCTACATCTGGACGTCTTACCCCCAGACTCCCTGATTCTGTTATAAACAACTCCATGACCACATGAAGTATCTTCGTGATATCAGTTATGTTGGTGGAGGCCATGGACATGATGTCAGGAAAGGTCCTTTAGCCAACTGGAATTTAGCCTCTACAGTGCGCTGTAATATCTCCCCGCGCTGTGATTTGGTGATGCAAGCTTATGAATAAGAACAAGCTGACAGCAGCGTCACCTGCGGGCGCCGCTGATCTCCTGTGCACTATATTTCTCCACTGCGCTATGTGATGAGCTGCTGTCGGCTTATGAATAGGAAAAAGCCTGCAGCAGCATCATTTGTGAGCGCCACTGATCTCCTGTGCACTGTATTCTCCCCCTGCTCTATATGATGAGCTGCTGCGGGCTTATCAAGAGCAACAAGCTGACAGCAGCATCACCTGGGGGCGCCGCTGATCTCCTGTGCTCTGTATTCTCCCCCTGCTCTATATGATGAGCTGCTGCGGGCTTATCAAGAGCAACAAGCTGACAGCAACGTCACCTGGGGGCGCCGCTGATCTCCTGTGCTCTGTATTCTCCCCCTGCTCTATGTGATGAGCTGCTGTGGGCTTATCAAGAGCAACAAGCTTACAGCAGCATCACCTGGGGGCGCCGCTGATCTCCTGTGCTCTGTATTCTCCCCCTGCTCTATATGATGAGCTGCTGCAGGCTGATCAAGAGCAACAAGCTGACAGCAGCATCACCTGGGGGCGCCGCTGATCTCCTGTGCTCTGTATTCTCCCCCTGCTCTATATGATCTATATTAATGTTTTTTTATGTGTAAAATTTGTGCAAAGCCAGAAAAATCATAGATAAATGCTAGATAGTCAGATATATGGACTGATATAGATACTAGAAACAGTAGACCGAGATAGATGACTTAGATATATAGCTATATAATATAGATAGATGGATGATATATAGATAGAGAAAGCTAGATAGCTTGTACAACTACAACAGCGGAAGTAATTACTAATTTTAGTGAAAAAATTGATGTAGTTGTCCCCCTCCCCCTAATTGGATCCAAGATCCACCCGCACCTGTTTCCCTGTTAAGTCGCTCGGCCAAAGTGCGGCAGCGTGATTTAAATGGCCACGGCGGGGACCGTGCGCTTCCTCGCCGCCATCTGCAGCCACGTGAAGTGATCACGGGGTACCGATGGTTGCTATGGTAGCGTCAGGTCATGTGATGATCCTGACACTTCCATATCATAGTTTGTCTAAGGCCGGCTTCTCACTTGCGATTTTCTCGCAGTAGTGCAATGCGAAAAATTCTCGCATTGCACTCGGACACATGTTAAACAATGAGGCAGCTCCTATCTGCTATTTTTTTCTCAGTCCAAATTGGACTGAGAAAAAAAATCGCAGCAGGCTGCTATTTGTAGAGTTTCACGCACGAGTCTCTCCATTGCAACTCTATGGGAGCGTGAAAAAAAAAAGCATGTCACATGGACCGGCACTCACACCATCCTACTGACATTCGTTTTTCTAAATACATTAATCGCATGTTTCTCAAAACACTGGAAATGAGTGAGGTCTAACAATGTCGGTCAATCATAGAGATTGACCGACATTGTGAGACCTCACTCATTTCCAGTGTTTTGAGAAACATGCGATTATTGTCAGTCGGTCTCTCCCTCTCGGTCTCTATTCTCTCTCTTGTCGGTCTGTCTCTCTCTCTGTCCATGTCGGTCTATCCCTCTCCCCCCTCTCTCATATTCACTGATCCCCAGTCACCGGCGCGGCGCTGCACCGCGTTCATACTGCTCCGGCGGCTTCTCTTTTGAAAAAGCCGGCCGCTCATTATTCAATCTCGTATTCCCTGCTTTCCCCACCCACCGGCGCCTATGATTGGTTGCAGTCAGACACGCTCCCACGATGAGTGACAGCTGTCTCACTGCAACCAATCACAGCTGCCAGTGAGTGGGTCTATATAATGCAGTAAAAAAAAAAATAAAAAAAAAAAATGGCGTGCGGTTCCCCCCAATTTTAATACCAGCCAGGGTAAAGCCACACAGCTGCAGGCTGGTATTCTCAGGATGGGGAGCCCCACGTTATGGGGAGCCCCCCACCCTAACAATATCAGCCAGCAGCCGCCCGGAATAGCCGCATCCATTAGATGCGACTGTCCCGGGACTGTACCCGGCCATCCCGAATTACCTTGTGCGGTGGCAATCGAGGTAATAAGGAGTTAATGGCAGCAGCCCATAGCTGCCACTAAGTCCTTGATTAATCATGGCAGGCGTCTCCCCGAGATACCTTCCATGATTAACCTGTAAGATTAAGAAAATTAAGACATACACCCAAAAATCCTTTATTTGAAATAAAAAACCCTCTTTTACCACTTTATTCAAGACCCCAAATACCCTTCCATGTCCGACGTAATCCACAGAGGTCCCTCGACGCTGTCAGCTCTGCTACATCGGAAGCTGACAGAGAGCGGTCACAGACCACGACCGCTCTCTGTGAGCTACCCGCAGCGACTGAAGTGAGTCGCGCTATCAGCGATAACGTCACTCAGGTTACCCGCAGCCACAGATCTCAGCGGGAGGACTTCTGCTGTGGCCACGGGAAACCTCAGTGACGGGGCGGCTCACTGTGGTCACTCAGGGGATTTGCGGTCACCGGTGAGACCTTCACCGGTGACCGAAAATCAGGCCATGTCACACAGACAGAGCCGTGGGATGACAATGAAGTCAGGTGACGTTCATCCGACTTCATTCTGATCGTGCAGCTCTGTCTGTGTCTGCTGTCATCGGCTATTCAGCTCTGCTACATTGCTCTGTCTGTGGCTGCTGTCAGCGGCCAAGAAGCAGAGCTGAATGGCAGATGACAGCTGCTGAGTGAAAAAATAAAAGGATCATACATGGATCACACACGCATTACACACGCTCTGCTAGCCTGGAAACAAAAAAAAGCATTGCACTTGCATTGCACACTGACCTAACGTGCACTAAAATCGGCCGAGTTTTTTTCATGAAAGTCGGACCGATTTTACACGCATAAGTGTGTTTCCAGCCTAAGAACCGCGTAAGCTGTGGCTATTAAGGGAACAGTGACCTTTTATGATCAGAGCTGTACAGCTCTCATCAGAAAAAATGCAGCAGCAATCAGACTGCTGATCCCTATACTAGAGGGACTAGTAACAAAAAAAAAGTTTTAAAAAATAAAAATCTAATCTATTAAGTTATTTTTTTACAGGTTTTTTTCTTCTTTAAAGCGGGCTTTACATGCAATGACATCGCTAACGAGATGTCGTTGGGGGTCACGGAATTCGTGACGCATATCCGACTTCGTTAGCGACGTCGTTGCGCGTGAAACGATCAAAATTACTTACCTGATCGTTGACACTTCGTTCCTTTCCCGAATATCGTTGCTGTTGCAGGACGCAGGTTGTTCTTCGTTCCTGCGGCAGCACACGTCGCTATGTGTGACACCGCAGGAACGAGGAACATCACCGTACCTGCAGCCGCCCGCAATGAGGAAGGAAGGAGGTGGGCGGGATGTTCAGCCCGCTCATCTCCGCCCCTCTGCTTCTATTGGGCGGCCGCTTAGTGACGCCGAACGAACCACCCCCTTAGAAAGGAGGTGGTTCGCCGGCCACAGTGACATCGCTAGGCAGGTAAGTATGTGTGACGGGTCCTAACGATGTTGTGCGCCACGGGCAGCAATTTGCCCGTGACGCACAACCGATGGGGGCGGGTGCTTTCACCAGCGACATCGCTAGTGATGTCGTTGTGTCTAAAGCCCGCTTAAGTTTAAATAATAGTTTTGAATGACACCATTCATTTTACTCTATAGTTTATTGGAAAGTGGTGAAAAAAATCCACATGTGGAGAAATTGTGAAATTCCACAATGGTGTGGTTTTTGGTTTTTTTTATTCACCATGTTCACTATATGGCAAAACTTACATGTCTGTATAATACCTCAGGTACGAGTTCATAGATACCAAACATGTATACTTCTTTTATGTAAGGGGTGAAAAATTCAGAAGTTTTGGGTAGATGCGCTGTATTTATTGCTTGTTATTGCATTTTAAGGCAATGTTACGGCAACCAAAAAAAACACGTAATTTTGTCGTTTGGAATTTCTTTTCTTGCTACGCCGTGTACCAATCAAATAAATTGATTTTATATGTTGATAGATCAGGCATTTCTGAAAGCGGCGATACTAAATATGTGTGTCATTTTTTAACTGTTTTATTTTCAATGAGGGCGGTGATTTGAACTTTAGTTTTTGGGGGGGGGGTTTTTTCATTTTTTTTTTATTGATTTTTGATAGTCTGATCCACCCGCTCCTTTTAGCTGCTTATATCTGCTTATCAGATCAGCAGACAAGTGCAGGGATTACCGCGGGCTCCCACATAGGGCTGACACGGCCAAGGACGAACCAGTGCATCCTTGGTCTCGAAGGGACTGCCTGAAATCTGGAAGCCATGGACGTCTCCAAACGCTGGGTGTACTCCTTGGTGATGCTTTGCTTCCCTTTCCTCAATTGAACATTGCCGGTTATCTTTCTGCCTTAACCTCTTAATGACAGAGCCAATTTTGCAATTTTCAAACTGAATTTTTACGCTTTTAAACCGGAGATTTACATCACACAAAATAGTTAATAAATAACATTTCCCACCTGTCTACTTTACATCAGCCCCATTTTTGAAATTATTTTTTTTTGTTAGGAAGCTAGAAGGGTTAAACAAACGTTTATCAGCAATTTCTCATTTTTACAACAAAATTTACAAAACTATTTTACTATCACATACATTTCACATTTGAAGTGACAATGAAGAGGCCTAGGTGACAGAAAATACCCAACGGTGTTTAATGTCACATTAAGGCTATGTACGCACGTTGCGTAATTTCATGCATTTACACTGTGTTTAGCACTGCAGCGTAAATGCATGTGTCCTGCGTCCCCAGCACAATCTATGAAGATTGTGCAAAATCCATCCGCACGTTGTGTTTGAGAGCGCAGCGATTTGCATGCTGAAATTTTGATCTTAATCGCTGCGCTCAAAAAAGCAACTGTCACTTATTTGGTGCGCTTTGGATGCTGCTCTTACTCTGTCTATGGCCTCTTTCACACGTACGTGCCTCCGGTACGTGTTTGGCAGTTTTTTCACGTACCGGAGACACGTACACACGTAGACCTAGGTATTCCTATGGTTCTGGACACACGTAAGTATTTGCGCACGGAACGTGTGTCCGTTTCGTACTTACGTGTTTCTCACGCTGACATGTCCGTTTTCTCTCCGGCATCACGGGTGTCACACAGAATGCAAACGTGTCACACGTAATGCAAATGGACCACACGGATGTGTTCTGTGTGACACGCACCGGAGAAAAGACATGTGTGTGAGAAAAAAACAAAACTTTACTCACCTTCTCCAGCCCTGCAGTCTCTGCCGCTGCTGTCACTTGCTGCCGACCGCCGCTCATTATGCTAATTGAATATTCACTTCACTGCGGCCAGAAGCTGCAGAAGCGGGGAGTCGGCAGGACCGGAGACCGAAGATCAGCACCACGGACAGCGATGCCAGGGACAGGTGAGCAGAAAGTTCCGGTTCTTCGTGTGTTATCACGTATAACACACGGAGAACACACGTAGTGCCATAAACACGGCTCACGGAGGGCAAAACGCACCTCTGACACGTCCGTGAAAAACGTGCGTGGTTTTTCACGAACGTGTATAAGAGGCCTATGGGAGAGGCAGCATCCACAGCGCATGAAATCGGCATCTATTCTGCAGACACACTGCATCCATTATGCAGTGTTTCTGCAGCGATTTGAAGTGCACATGGGCTGCCAGATCACTGCAGAATTTTCAGCATGGACACTACGCAACGTGCGCACATAGCCTAAAGGCCGCTTTACACGCTGCGACATTGCTAGCATCGGCCCGCCCCCGTCGGTGGCACGATATGTGGTGATCGCTGCTGTAGCGAACATTATCGCTACGGTAGCGTCACACGCACATACATGTGCAGCGACGTCGCTGTGACTGGCGAACCGCCTCCTTTCTAAGGGGGCGGTTCGTTCAGCGTCACAGCAGCGTCACTGAACTGCCGTCCAATAGAAAAAGAGGGGAGGAGACGAGCGGCTGGAACATGCTGCCAACCTCCTTCCTTCCTCCTTTTCCGGTGGACGCAGGTAAGGAGATGTTTGTCATTCCAGCGGCGTCACACATAGCGATGTGTGCTGCCGCAGGAACGACAAACATCGTACCTGCAGCAGCAACGATAAATTGGGAAGAGGGGGCGATGTCACCGATGAGCGATTTTGAACGTTTTTGCGACGATTCAAAATCACTCATAGGTGTCACACACAACGACATCGCTAAAGCGGCCGGATGTGCGTCACAAATTCCGTGACCCCCAACGAGATCGCTTTAGCGATCTCGTAGCGTGTAAAGCCACCTTTAGAACGTTTAAACCTTCTAACATGTCACAAAAGGGGATGTCAGGAATGAAGCTGATGCAAAGTAGATATCTAGTGAATACTAACTAATTTTTTTTTTTTCCATGTTATTCTTCAGGAGCCATACGAACGTCAACACTCCTAATTCTATAAGACGCAGCCAAAGACTAAGCATGAAAGAAAAATTATATTATAATTATGACCAAATCTACCTTTATGAATCTGAGAGGCTTCGAGGAGGTATATTGTATATGTTTGTATGTACCTATTATAATTTGTTATATGTGTAATATGCGTTCTAACTCTAGATGGTCTTGTACTTTTGGCCATCATTTTGAGTTTGAAGGGGAATTTGTAATCCCACTTTAGTATATGTCTGTATGAGTGATAAGTTACCAGACATTTTACCTTGATCAAATGTATAGGGGCAGGGCTGCTTTTAAAGAATATATTAAATTGTACCTTTTAGTATTGTTTTCTCTTAAAGGGAACCTGTCAGGTGCAATATGCACCCAGAACGACGAGCAGTTCTGGGTGTGTATTTTTAATCCCTGCCTAATTTTCCCTGTATCTAGTAGCATACATAAAGAGATCTTTATAAAACATTTCTAAAGATCTTTTATGATATGCTAATGAGCGCAGGGACAAGTCGCAAGGGTATTCGTTCCTGCGCTCATTACGCCCTCTTAGCACGCCCTTGTTGGCGTACATACAAGCTAACATGCTATTCAGTGCCCATGGCCCAACGTCATCATTGACAGTGATACTTGTATCATTGTCCATTGCACCGCCTCAGACACCGGGCTTTAGGCCTGAAACACACATCCGTGAAACACGTGCGTGTTTGGTCCGTTTCCGTGTATACTGGAGACACGGCCAAACGTGCACCAATGTTACTATATCTCTGCGGTTACAATTGCGTTTTTGGTTATGTCCGTGAGTCCGTCTCCGTGATGCGTTTTTTGGTCCGTGTCTCACGCCAGCATGTCCGTTTTATTCACGCAACACGCAGCACGGACCCAATGAAAGTCAATGGGTCTGTGCGCACGTCCGAGTGACACGGACGCATCTCTGTTTGTTCCCTGTATGTTTTGTGCTTTTTTCATGTGATGTCAGTCTTTTTTCTTTTTATGTTTCGTTCTCTCCCTCAGTCCGTCGGTCGGTCTCTATGTCTGTCTGTCCCTCTAGCTGTCTGGCGGTTAGTTCCCCCCTCTCTCATACTTACCATTCCCCGATCTCCGGCGCGGCGCTGCACGGCTGTTATAAAAACTCCGGCGGCTTTTCCTCTTTTGAAAAAGCCGGCCGCCCATTAATCAATCTCGTATTCCCTGCTTTACCCGCCCACCGGCGGCTGTGATTGGTTGCAGTGAGACACGCCCACCACGCTGAGTGACAGCTGTCTCACTGCACCCAATCACAGCAGCTGGTGGGCGTGTCTATACTGTGCAGTAAAATAAATAAATAAATAATTAAAAAAAATGGCGTGCGGTCCCCCCCATTTTAATACCAGCCAGATAAAGCCATACGGCTGAAGGCTGGTATTCTCAGGATGGGGAGCTCCACGTTATGGGGGGCCCCTCACCCTAACAATATCAGTCAGCAGCCGCCCAGAATTGCCGCATACATTATATGCGACAGTTCTGGGACTGTACCCGGCTCTTCCCGATTTACCCTGGTGCGTTGGCAAATCGGGGTAATAAGGAGTTATTGGCAGCCCATAGCTGCCAATAAGTCCTAGATTAATCATGTCAGGCGTCTATGAGACACCTTCCATGATTAATCTGTAAGTTACAGTAAAAAAACACACACACCTGAAAAAATCCTGAAAAAGCAGGGAATACGAGATTGATTAATGGGCGGCCGGCTTTTTCAAATTAGAAAAAGCCGCCGGAACAGTGTGAACGCCGTGCAGCGCCGGTGATCGGGGAACGGTGAGTATGAGATAGGGGGGGACACTTCAGTCACTCGGGGGATTAGTGGTCACCGGTGAATCCTTCACAGGTGACCGCTAATCAGTACACGGCACAAAGACAGAGCCGCGGCATGAGAATGAAGTCGGGTGAAGTTCACCCGAGTTCATTCTCATCCCGCTACTCTGTCTTCCGACATGTAGTAACGACATTTTGCATCACACACGTACATTTCACACGGACAACACACACACACATGTCAGTTATTTCACTCACGCACACACGGACATTCCACACGCACATACGGCTAGCATACGGGATACACACGCAGGCCACACATACCATAAAAACGGACCTAAAAAACGGAAAACGGACCCGAAAAACGGCCCGTTTTACACGGACATGGTTTTCACGGATGTGTGGCGGAGGCCTTAGGGTCAGTGTGCATGGATCAGAAGTCACAGCACTTCCGATCATGTGCACTAGACCTCTCTGAAGCCAAGACAAAAACACCCGGCTTTATAGAGCGCATGACCAGAAGTGCGGGGCATTCTGATCCATGCGCACTAACCCCAAGCCAGCGTTCTGAGGCGGTGCAACGGACAGAGGTACGGACGTCACTGCCCATGATGGCCATGGGCATGGAATAGCATGTTTGCATGCCCCTATGGGTGTGATAACATGCTAGGAGCGCGGAATTCGTGCAGGAATGGACGCCCTTGCGACTAGTCCCTGCGCTCATTAGCATATCATGAAGGATCTTTAAAAATACAAAAAGAGATTTTAAGAAAAAGTATGTTATTAGATAAAGGGACTTTTAGGCAAGGATTAGCAACTATGCACCCAGAACTGCTTACCTGACAGACTCCCTTTAACCCCTTCACGACTGCGTGACATGATAGTATGTCCTATGTCAACGTGACTTAATAACCAAGGGATGTACCGTTACGTCCTAACCATTGTGAGGGCACAGGGAGCTGTGCTCCCACGAACGTGGCCAGTGGCTCGGCTTACCTGACAGCCGACCCAATGCCCCCACAGCCAGAGATGGTGCCTGTGCCGTCCCTGGCTGTTGAACTCCCTAATTGCTGCAATCAGTACCAATCGCAACACATAGAGGTTTAGTAGAGGTATTGCTCTTCCCGCTAATCGGGACCCCCATGATGCAATCACTAGAGCCTGATCATTGTCATGGTGACAAGGTCGTCATCATGACTTCCAGGTTACCTGACTACTGGGAGCCTACAGAGAGCCTGTGTGACCATGCCTGCAGCATGATCACACACTCTCAGTGCAGTGCTGACAGCTGAGATGTCCTGGCAGTGATCAAGAACTGCAGAACATTGCAGCTGTGATCAGAGCACTGTGAGGTGCTGCCCTGTAAAGGGACTAAGTGGAAAAGGTAAAGTGAGAATATTAAAAAAAAAAATCAGAAAATAAAGAGCTAAAAAAAATCCAATATATATGTAAAAAAAAATAAACAAATAAAAGTACACATATTTAGTATTGCCACATTCGTAAAAACCCGAGCTATAAAACGGTCACGCTAGTTAACCCCTTAAGTGTACACGGTAAAATAAAAAGTACCAAAATATGTCTTTTCAACATACAGCTGACAAAAAAGTGGAATAAAAACGCAATCAAAAAGTCAGCTGTATATATAAATGGTACCTCTGAAAACGTCATTTTGTCTAGCAAAAAACAAGCCACCATACAGCTCAGTCAGCTAAAAAATAAAAAAGTTATAGCTCTCGAATGCAACAATATAATTTTTTTTTTCCTATAATATTGTTTTTATGATGTAAAAGCGCAAAACAAAAAGAAGCTGTATAAATATGGTATCTCTGTAATCGAACCGATCTGTAGTATAAAACTATCTGATCAATTTTACAGCATGGTGAATGGCGTAAAAAGAAAACTATTCCTTACTTGCTGTTTCTTTTTGAGTCTGCCTCACAGATTGTGGAATAGAAAGCAATCAAATATTTTCTTTGTCGCTCCTTATTGGGAGACCCAGACAATTGGGTGTATAGGCTATGCCTCCGGAGGCCGCACAAAGTATTACACTAAAAGTGTAAAGCCCCTCCCCTTCTGCCTATACACCTCCCGTGCTTCCACGGGCTCCTCAGTTTTTTGCTTTGTGCGAAGGAGGCAGACATGCACGCATAGCTCCACAGCTTAGTCAGCAGCAGCTGCTGACTATGTCGGATGGAAGAAAAGAGGGCCCATAACAGGGCCCCCAGCATGCTCCCTTCTCACCCCACTCTTGTCGGCGGTGTTTGTTAAGGTTGAGGTATCCATTGCGGGTACGGAGGCTGGAGTCCACATGCTGTTTTCCTTCCCCATCCCCCTTAGGGCTCTGGGCGAAGTGGGATCCTTTCGGTCTCCAGGCACAGGAGACCGTGCTCCATCCACAGCTCCTGAGGACCCTGCTGGATAGGAGCCGAGTATCGTTCAGGGACATGGCCCTGCTACTTTGAGGTACTCTGTGTCCCCGTGGGGACCGCGCACAGCAACACTCCAGCATTGCTGGGTGTGCTAGTGCACCGGGGACCGCAGCGCTGACTGCGTTTTGTGCCATTACACACTGCAGCGCCGCTGAGTGGGTTAGTGTATGGGGACTGCCGCGCTGACCGCCGCCGCCATTGTTTTCACTGCGGAGAGGCTGGGACTGTTAGTGCGCCGGGGACTTCCGCGCTGACCGCGCTTATACGGCGGCCGCGCTTATAACTCGAGTCCCCGGCTTTTGCGGCCTTGTCTCTTTTCTTCCCGCCCCCAGCCCTGCCAGTCAGGTGCAGGGCGGGACGCTGTACAGGACGGCAGCACTGAGGGCTGGAGCATGCTTTGCATACTCCACCCCCCTCACTGTGCACAGTGGGGCACCAGTTCCCGCACTTTCTGGGTCACGCCCACGGCTCCCTCCTCTCCTCAGGACGCCGGCAGCCATTTCTGTCAGCTCCCCTAACGCTGCAGAGGGGAGACAAGCTCTGGGGGACCCAGGCAGGGATGCTGGTGGCCACACAACCGCTTTAAGCGGGAGGTAATCAGCTCCTGAGCTGGCCCCACTTGTGCAGAAGTGTAATTATAGATTATATGTTTATAGGCTATACTTTACACTGTATGGTGCACGGTGGATTTCTGGCTATATACCCTATTGTGTTGCTCAGGGGAGACAACAGCATGGCACCCACAAGATGCAGGGGTGCCAAAACACAGGCTTAATATGCTGCCTGCGCCGCATGTATGACCTCGCTACCGGCAGGTTCCACTGACCCTCATTATGTGCACTGCTCGGCCCCTGTGGCACTTGCTCAGCCAGAGCCTCTGCTAAGGGGGGCCCAGGGGGAATCACCAGCTAACACTGTCCAGGTGACAGGGACGGAGTTTGCAGTTTTTACTGACAGACTTCTGAGACTATAGCTAAGATTCTAGAAGCTTTGCAGTCCAGACCGGTATCTCAGACCATGGGCACTGTGGAATCATTGCCCCCTGGTCCCCCTCAGTTGGAACAACAATGTTCTCCCGGGGTGTTTCATAGATCCCAGGGTGAGGTCTCTGACATGGAACGCAGACTCCTGATGGGGACGCCATAGTGAATAATCTTATTGCGTCCATCAATCAAATGTTGGATATTTCTCCCTCAGCTCCTCCAGTAGAGGAATCAGCTTCTCAGCAGGAGAAATTCCGTTTTAGGTTTCCTAAGCGTACAACGAGTATGTTTATGGACCACTCTGACTTCAGAGAGGCAGTCCAGAAACACCGAGCTTGTCCAGATAAGCGTTTTTCCAAGCGCCTTAATAGATACACGTTACCCCTTCCCCCCTGACGTGGTCAAGGGCTGGACTCAGTGTCCCAAGGTGGATCCTCCAATCTCCAGACTGGCGGCTAGATCCATAGTTGCAGTGGAAGATGGAGCTTCACTCAACGATGCCACTGACAGACAGATGGAGCTCTGGTTGAAATCCATCTATGAAGCTATCGGCGCGTCTTTTGCTCCAGCATTCGCAGCCGTATGGGCACTCCAAGCTATCTCAGCTGGTCAGGCGCAAATTGACGCACTCACATGTACTTCTGCGCCGCAGGTGGCGTCCATAACCTCTCAAACGTCGGCATTTGCGTCCTACGCTATTAATGCTGTCCTGGACTCTGCGAGCCGTACGGCGGTTGCAGCCGCCAATTCGGTGGCAATACGCATACGGGAATGGAAGGCAGATTCGGCTTCCAAAAAGTGCTTAACGGGTTTGCCATTTTCTGGCGACCGTTTGTTTGGTGAGAGATTGGATGTAATCATCAAACAATCCAAGGGAAAGGAAACATCCTTACCCCAGGCCAAACCGAAAACACCCCAACAGATGAGAGGACAGTCGAGGTTTCGGTCCTTTCGAGGGGCGGGCAGGTCCCAATTCTCCTCGTCCAAAAGGCCTCAGAAGGATCAGAGGAACTCCGACGCATGGCGGTCTAATTCACGCCCTAAAAAGACCGCCGGAGGTGCCGCTTCCAAGGCGGCTTCCTCATGAAGGATGGAGTTCAGCTCTCGTCCTCCGACTCGATTCTTCAGAACATCGCCGCCTCCTGAGCGAGCCGAGGCTCTTCTGCAGGCGGTGGGCATTCTGAAAGCAGAAGGAGTGGTGGTCCCGGTTCCTCTTCAGCAACAGGGTCACGGTTCTACTCCAACCTGTTTGTGGTTCCAAAGAAGGACGGGTCCTTCCGTCCTGTTTTGGACCTAAAACTGCTCAACAAACACGTAATGACCAGGCGGTTCCGGATGGAATCCCTCCGCTCCGTCATCGCCTCAATGTCCCAAGTAGATTTCCTCGCATCGATCGATATCAAGGATGCTTATCTCCACGTACCAATTGCTCCAGAGCATCAGCACTTCCTGCGCTTCGCCATAGGAGACGAACACCTTCAGTTCGCGGCACTGCCGTTCGGCCTGGCGACAGCCCCAAGGGTTTTCACCAAGGTCATGGCTACAGTAGTTGCGGTCCTCCACTCTCAGGGTCACTCGGTGATACCTTACTTAGACGATCTGCTGGTCAAGGCACCCTCTCAAGAGGCATGCCAACACAACCTCAACGTTACTTTGGACACTCTCCAGAGTTTCGGGTGGATCATCAATTTTCCAAAGTCAAATCTGACACCGGTCCAATCGCTGACATATCTTGGCATGGAGTTTCATACTCTTCCAGCGATAGTGAAGCTTCCGCTGGACAAACAGCGTTCACTACAGACAGGGGTGCAATCTCTCCTTCAAGGTCGGTCACACCCCTTGAGGCGCCTCATGCACTTCCTGGGGAAGATGGTGGCAGCAATGGAGGCAGTCCCTTTCGCGCAGTTTCACCTGCGTCCTCTTCATTGGGACATCCTATGCAAATGGGACAGGATGCCGACGTCCCTAGACAGGAACGTCTCCCTCTCTCAGGCAACCAAAGCTTCCCTTCGGTGGTGGCTTCTTCCCACCTCATTATCGAGGGGGAAATCCTTCCTACCCCCATCCTGGGCGGTGGTCACGACGGACGCGAGTCTGTCAGGGTGGGGAGCAGTCTTTCTCCACCACAGGGCTCAGGGTACGTGGACTCAGCAAGAGTCCTCACTTCAGATCAATGTTCTGGAGATCAGGGCAGTGTATCTTGCCCTGAAAGCGTTCCAGCAGTGGCTGGAAAGCAAGCAGATTCGAATTCAGTCGGACAACTCCACAGCGGTGGCTTACATCAACCACCAAGGTGGAACACGCAGTCGGCAAGCCTTCCAGGAAGTCCGGCGGATTTTGATGTGGGTGGAAGCCACGGCCTACACCATCTCCGCAGTTCACATCCCGGGCGTGGAAAACTGGGAAGCAGACTTTCTCAGTCGCCAGGGCATGGACGCAGGGAAATGGTCCCTTCACCCGGACGTGTTTCAGGAGATCTGTTGCCGCCGGGGGGTGCCGGACGTCGACCTAATGGTGTCACGGCACAACAACAAGGTCCCAACATTCATGGCTCGATCTCAAGATCACAGAGCTCTGGCGGCAGACGCCTTAGTTCAGGATTGGTCGCAGTTTCAGCTTCCTTATGTGTTTCCCCCTCTGGCACTGTTGCCCAGAGTGTTACGCAAGATCAGGGCCGACTGCCGCCGCACCATCCTCGTCGCTCCAGACTGGCCGAGGAGGTCGTGGTACCCGGATCTGTGGCATCTCACGGTCGGCCAACCGTGGGCACTGCCAGACCGACCAGACTTGCTGTCTCAAGGGCCGTTTTTCCATTTGAATTCTGTGGCCCTCAACCTGACTGTGTGGCCATTGAGTCCTGAATCCTAGCGTCTTCAGGATTGTCTCAAGAGGTCATTGCCACAATGAGACAGGCTAGGAAACCAACGTCCGCCAAGATCTACCACAGGACGTGGAAAATATTCCTGTCGTGGTGCTCTGCTCAGGGTTTTTCTCCCTGGCCATTTGCCTTGCCCACTTTTCTGTCCTTTCTTCAATCCAGATTGGAAAAGGGTTTGTCGCTAGGCTCTCTTAAGGGACAAGTCTCTGCGCTCTCTGTGTTTTTTCAGAAACGCCTGGCCAGACTCCCACAGGTACGCACGTTCCTGCAGGGGGTTTGTCACATCGTCCCTCCTTACAAACGTCCGTTGGAACCCTGGGATCTGAACAGGGTGCTGATGTTTCTTCAGAAACCACCGTTCGAGCCAATGAGGGATATTTCTCTCGCACGCCTTTCGCAGAAAGTGGTTTTCCTAGTAGCAGTCACTTCGGAGAGTGTCTGAGCTAGCAGCATTGTCATGCAAAGCCCCTTTCCCGGGTTTCACCAGGACAAGGTGGTTCTGCGTCCGGTTCCAGAATTTCTCCCTAAGGTGGTATCCCCTTTTCATCTCAATCAGGATATCTCCTTACCCTCTTTTTGCCCTCATCCAATTCACCAATGTGAAAAGGATTTGCACTTGTTAGATCTGGGGAGAGCACTCAGACTCTACATTTCTCGTACGGCGCTCCTGCGCCGCTCGGATGCACTCTTGTCCTTGTCGCTGGCCAGCGTAAAGGGTCACAGGTTTCCAGATCAACCCTGGCTTGGTGGATCAAAGAACCAATTCTCGAAGCTTACCGTTCTGCTGGGCTTCCGGTCCCCTTAGGGCTGAAGGCCCATTCTACCAGAGCCGTGAGTACGTCCTGGGCTTTGAGGCACCAGGCTACGGCTCAGCAGGTGTGTCAGGCGGCTACCTGGTCGAGCCTGCACACTTTCACGAAACACTATCAGGTGCATACCTATGCTTCGGCGGATGCCAGCCTAGGTAGGCGAGTCCTTCAGGCGGCGGTTGCCCACCGGTAGGACGGAGCCGTTTACGGCTCTATTCTGAGGTATTATTTTACCCACCCAGGGACTGCTTTTGGACGTCCCAATTGTCTGGGTCTCCCAATAAGGAGCGACAAAGAAGAAGGGAATTTTGTTTACTTACCGTAAATTCCTTTTCTTCTAGCTCCAATTGGGAGACCCAGCACCCGCCCCTGTTTTTTGTGTACACATGTTGTTCATGTTGAATGGTTTCAGTTCTCCGATATTCCTTCGGATTGAATTAACTTTAAACCAGTTTATAATTTTTTTCCTCCTTCTTGCTTTTGCACCAAAACTGAGGAGCCCGTGGAAGCACGGGAGGTGTATAGGCAGAAGGGGAGGGGCTTTACACTTTTAGTGTAATACTTTGTGCGGCCTCCGGAGGCATAGCCTATACACCCAATTGTCTGGGTCTCCCAATTGGAGCTAGAAGAAAAGGAATTTACGGTAAGTAAACAAAATTCCCTTCATGTGACTGAAAATGGTACCAATAAAAACTTCAACTCATGCCGCAAAAAACAAGCCCTCACATGGCAGAAGAGTGACAAAAACTATAGCCTTCAAAATCCAGTGATGCAAAAAAAATGATGTAAAAAGTGTTTTTAGTGTGTTTAGTCGCCAAATCTAAAAAAAAATATAAACCTGGTATTGCTGTAATTGTACTGACCAGTGGAATAAAGCTGCCTAATCACCTATACCTAATTCTTCAACTGCTGTTGATTTTTTCATTCTGCCTCTAAAAGATCGCAGTATAGCGGGGCTCATATTTATCATGCACTTGACGCTGAGCATTTGCATTGGGATTACATGTAAGGATGCGTGCCCACAATCAGGAATAGCAGCATATTGGAGGCAGCGTCTTTTAGCTGGGTCCAAACCGTAGCATTTTGCGGTAGAAGCACAGTGGATTGATAGTAATCCTAGGCCCACTTCACTTTTTTTCTCCTCAGAGTAAACTGACATGCAGCGCGGCTTTCCTAAATGCAGCCTGTCAATTTATGCTGCAGAGACGCAAGTGTCTTCAGCTGGGAAAACCGAGTGTGCTGCCTCATTAGTGATTTGAAGCGTCACGGGTTTCACCTGAATCACGGATTTTGGAGATGTATATGGAAACCCCGATGTAAGTGCTCAGCGTGGAGCACAAGATAACTGTGAACTCATCCAAAATGTTCTGTACCAACATTTTCACCAAATGGCATTCAACTCAACCTACAAAAACACAAGTCCCCACTCAGGTCCATCATCAGCTAACGGAAATATAGCAGGCTTCCACGTTACTGGTAGCACAAAAGCCCTCAAAAAAATCTGCGCTCTCAATTCAAAGGCACCCTCTCTTCTGAGCTCCACAATGTGTCTAAACTACAGTAGCGTCCACATGTTTGGCATTATTGGAGTGATGAGAGCCCACTTAAGTGTACGGGGGCAGGTTTATAGAAGCACGAGCTGAGCATAATGTACGGGCACTACAATAACTGTAACGTCCTGGAGGTGGATTCACGGGACTGTGCACGGGACTCCCCCAGAGAGGCAACCCGAAGCTAAGCCCTATACAGGGTCTGTCCGATCACCCCACCAGAGGGCCTAGATGTACAGTAGCCGGAACACTGGAGGTACAGAGTATGAGTCTGAGTATGATTTTGAGTATGAGTATGAGTCCTTCAGAAGTCTGCACAGGAGATGTCTATAGTCCAAAGGGCACCGTAGGTAGGACGGATGACTGGAACCGGGTTCAGGTGCCGAGTAGGAACAGCAGACGGGATCCGGATCCAGCGTGATGTGCAGGCTGAAGTCACCAGGTGGAACCGGGGACCGGTGACTGGATCAGGCTGACGGATGATGGCGGGATCCACAGCAGACAGTCACCGTGACACTTCCTGGGGAACCGGCAATCTGGACAAGGTCAGGGCGGCAGACGGGCTGTGCGGAAGAGACATTGTTACTCATGAGACAAAGCACAGAGGGACCTGAACACCTAGCTATGGAAACATTTTGAACAGGCACCCCCGGAGGGGGAGTGAGAGGGGCCGCCGTGGGCAGGAGGACCAGAGACCGGAGCCTGACAGTACCCCCTCCCTCACGCCCCCCTCCCCGCAACCGGGACAAGAAGTCGCGTAGCAGAGGAGCAGCAATGTTCTCCCGGGGTTCCCAGGACCGGTCTTCGGGACCGTAGCCCTCCCAATCAACAAGGAAGAACTGCTTACCCCGCACTCTCATCATGGCCACTATGTCTCTTACCGCATACACATAGTCGACAGCAATAGGAGGAGGAGTGACCGAGGATGACTGGCTTGAGCAAGGATACATGGAAGGAGTTAGGGATCCGCATTGTGGCAGGGAGCTGCAGTTTGTAGGAGACCTCGTCGATCCTTTTGACGACCTTGAAAAGGACCAATGTACCGCGGACACAACTTGTAAGATGGAATCTTCAACCGGACGTATTTGGAGGCAAGCCACACCAAATCCCCAGGAGAGAAGCAAGGAGGGTCAAGGCGTCTCTTGTCCGCATGTTTCTTCATCTGGGCAGAAGCACGTTCAAGGGAGGTTTTGACAGAACTCCAGATATTAGAGAAGTCCCTGGACAGGGCATCTGCAGCGGGAACATCAGAAGTGGAGGATACTGGTAATGGGATGGAAGGCTTAAGACCGTAGACAACATAGATGGGAGAGCTGGAGGAGGAGGATACACTGACGTGAGGATTATGGGAGAACTCAGCCCAAGGGAGTAGCGTGGACCAGTCGTCATGATGGATGTTGACGTAGTGTCGAAGAAAGGAAGTCAGGACCTGGTTGACACGTTCGACTTGGCCATTAGACTGGGGATGGTAAGTTGAGAAAAAGTCCAGAGACACACTCCCAGATGTTTACAGAGCGCTCTCCAGAAGCGCAAGGTGAACTGAGTTCCCCAGTCTTTATTCTATATGCAAGGGAAAGCCGTGCAGCTGGAAGATATGCTGAATGAAGGCATCGGCGAGCTCCGGAGCAAAGGGTAGGTCGACCACGGGGACGAAGTGAGCCATCTTGGAGAATCGGTCCACCACGACCCAAGTGACCATATATCCGGAAGACAACGGCAAGTCTGTGATAAAATCCATGGCAATGTGTTGCCATGGAACAGAGGGAATCGGTAGAGGCAGGCGACGGCAATAGGGCAGGTGTTTCGGCATCTTGTTTCGGGCACAGGATGGACAAGCGGAGACAAAGGAGACGACATCCTTACGGAGAGACGGCCACCAATAGTGACGGACGATAGCGCTCCACGTTTTCTTCTGACCGGTGTGTCCGGCCACTTTAGAAGAATGACCCCATTGAAGGAGTCTGTCGGTCTCCATGACGAAGGTCTTCCCAGGGGGTGTATCTGTGCCAGGGTGACGGGAGCCACCGGGATGACCTTACTGGGACAGATGATGGACTGGTTCGTCTTTTCCTCTTGCTCTACCGGAACGAAGGACCGGGACAAGGCATCAGCCCGCACGTTTTTGTCCGCGGGCCGGTAATGTAGTTGGAAGTCAAACTGGACAAAGAACAGGGACCAACGGGCTTGTCGCGGGTTCAGTCTTCGAGCGGATCGCAGATACTCCAGGTTTTTATGGTCGGTGTAATTGATAACCGGCAATACCGCACCCTCCAACAGGTAACACCATTCCTCCAAAGCCAGCTTGACCGCCAGGAGCTCTCGTTCGCCAATGGTCTAGTTGCGTTCGGGTGCCGAGAAGATTTTGGAGAAGAAGCCGCAGGTGACCAACTTCCCGGTGGACGACTTCTGCATAAGCAGGGCCCCGGCTCCTGAGGAGGCATCCACCTCCAAGGTGAATTGTCAGTTCAACTCCGGTCTGTGGAGAACGGAGAGGAGGCAAACGCCCGTTTCAGATAACAGAAAGCGTCGTCGGCCTCAGGAGACCAGTCTTTTGGGTTGGCCCCCCTTCTTGGTCAAGGCAGAGAGAGGCGCCGTCAGAGCAAAGAAGTGAGGCATAAACTGGCCATAATAATTGGCGAAGCCTAGGAAGCGTTGGATGGCTTTCAGTCCGGAGGGAGGAGGCCACTTGAGGATAGAAGACATCTTCTCGGGATCCATCTGCAAGCCTGTGTCAGAAATCACGTAGTCCAGAAAGGGAAGGGACGTCCGTTCAAACACATTTTTCGTACTTGGCGTACAGACAGTTCTCCCTAAGCCTTTGCAGAACGAGTCATACGTTTTTTCTGTGGGTCGGCAAGTCCGGGGAATAGACCAGGATTTCGTCCAGATATACGACCACACAGTCGTAGAGAAGATCCCTGAAGACGTCGTTCACCAGTTCCTGGAAGACCGCCGGGGCATTACAGAGACCAAAGGGCATCACACAGTATTCGTAGTGCCCATCACGGGTGTTGAATGCCGTTTTCCATTAGTCTCCAGCGCAAATACGGACCAGGTTGTAAGCTCCGCGATGGTCTAGCTTGGTGAGATACGGGCCCCCCGAGCCGATCGAATAGCTCCGGGACAAGAGGTAGAGGATATTTATTTTTTACTGTGATCTGGTTCAAGCCCCGGTAGTCGATGGAAGGGCGTAAGTCATCTTCTTTCTTCTTGACGAAGAAAAACCTGGCTCCTGCAGGAGACGAGGATCTCCTGATGAACCCCCTTGCCAGGTTATCTGCAATGTAATCCAACATGGCCTGGGTCTCGGCAGGGGACAAGGGATAGATCCATCCATGGGGAGGAGTAGTGCCCGGCAGCAAGTCGATGGCACAGTCGTAGGGTCGATGTGGCGGTAATACCTCTACCTCCTTGTCGAAGACGTCCACAAAAGACCAATATGCGGAAGGCAGTCCCGGAAGGCAGTCCCGGTAGGGACTCCGGTGCCGGTGACTGATGGACGGGCCGTACAGACTGTAGACAGTTCTCGTGGCAAAACGGGCCCCAACGAGTAATGTTTCCAGAGCACCAACTGACGACAGGAATCATGTACTAACTAGGATTGGCCCAGCAGGAGTGAGTGAGCCAGTTTCGGGAGGACATATAGAGCAATCTTTTCGGTATGCAGAGCGCCATTATGGAGTTCCACGGGTTTGGTAATAAACAATACTGGTTCGGATAGGGGTTTCCCGTCCATGGAGGCGATCACGAGGGGTTTGAAAAGAGGGATGACGAGTACCCGATATTTGTCCACCGTAGCCTGTTAGACGAAATTGCCCGCTGCCCCCGAATCAAGGTGTGCCTCTGCCGTGAACCGGGTCTCCTCCGTTGTCACTTCGACAGTCAGCGTAACCGGGTCTGAGAGGGTTCCGGTACCTAGGCTGGCCTCTCCTACCAACCCTAGGCTTTGGAGTTTCCCGGCTTCTCGGGACAGGAACGAAGCAGGTGTGTACCGCTTCCACAGTAGAAACACAGACCCTTGGCGAGCCACTCTGCTCGGCGTTGCTCGGCTTGTCCCAGACGATCTATTTGCATAGGTTCGGGAGTAGAGTTGCCGGATGGCACTGACTGAGAGACGGTGGAGCTCTGCGGAGTAGAGGTGTGACGTGTCGGTCGCCTCTCCTGGGATACTTCCTTGGATCGTTCCTGGAAACTGAGACCAGACCATCCAAGGTTGGAGGAACATCACGACAAGCCAATTCATCCTTGATGTGGCCGGAGAGGCCCTCCCAGAAGGCTGCTGTCAATGCTTCGTTGTTCCATCCTAACTCAGAGGCAAGCGTGCAGAACCGGATGGCGCACTGGCCAACCGAAAGGGTTCCTTGGCGTAGCCGAAGGAGCGAAGAGGCCGCCGTGGAGGTACGTCTTGGTTCATCAAAGGTGTTACGGAAGGCCTCAAGGAATCCCCGGATGTCGGTAGTCACCGGATCTTCTTTCTCCCACAAGGGATTTATTCAGGCCAATACTTCACCCTCCAGATGGGACATCAGAAAGGCCACCTTTGCTTGATCAGAGGCAAAGAGTTGTGGAAGCAACTTGAAATGCAGTGAGCATTGATTTAGGAAACCTCTACAGGTCTTTGGGGTCCCCGCCGTACCGGGGCGGAGAAGCTAGGCGGAGTCTTGAGGTTGAAGAGGAAGCCACTACGGAAGCTGCTGCCGTGTTCTGATCCGACAGGGACTTGGCTGTTGCTTGAAGATTATTCAGACGGGTGTCCACTGAAGACATGAAGGCCAGCATGTGAGATTGGGTCTCGCGTTGTCGTACCAGTTCTTGTTGTAATCCGGCCAGCTGGGACGCTTGTGCTCCTGCGGAATCCATGGCCTGTTCAATCTGTAACATCCTGGAGGTGGATTAACGGGACTGTGAACCGGACTCCCCCAGAGAGGCAACCCGGAGCTAACCTCTATACAGGGACTGTCCGATCACCCCACCAGAGGGCCTAGATGCACGGTAGCCGGAACACTGGAGGTACAGAGTATGAGTCCTTCAAAAGTCTGCACAGGAGATGTCTACAGTCCAAAGGGAGCCGTAGGTAGGACGGATAACTGGAACCGGGTTCAGGTGCCGAGTAGGAACAGCAGAAGGGATCCGGATCCAGCGAGATGTGCAGGCTGAAGTTACCAGGTGGAACCGTGGACCGGTGACGGGATCAGGCTGACGGATGATGGCGGGATCCACAGCAGACAGTCACCGTGACACTTCCTGGTGAATCGGCAATCTGGACAAGGTCAGGGCGGCAGACGGGCTGTGCGGAAGAGACAGTGTTACTCTGGAGACAAAGCACAGAGGGACCTAAACACCTAGCTATGGAAACACGTTGAACAGGCACCGCCCACCTGGAAAGGGAAATCTTATATACCATGTACCTGTATCAGTCATTTACTGTTCCCGGGACGCTGGCCCTTTAAGAAGAGGTGAGTGAGCGCACCCGCGCCCTAATGTGCATTCGCGAGGCCCGAGTGCCGGAGACCAGTGCAGGAAGCGAGGAGGAAGCTGAAGGAGATGCAGGGGAGCCAGGCAGAGAGTGCTGGGTCGCAGGGAGACGCCGGGACCGGCAGACGGAAGGCACGTAGGACGCACCGGGGGGGGAGTGAGAGGGGCCGCCGCGGGCAGGAGGACCGGAGACCGGAGCAGTGAGTGACAGTCGGCGCCGGGGAGCGTGACATGTACTGGGCACATAGGCTTATTTGCAATTTTTAATTCTGCACCGTTCTCTGTGTTTGACACCATGGTGTTTTCCAGAGACTAAATAATCACTACACCCATGGATGAATTCTCAGAGGGGTGTAATTTCCTAAATTTGGTCACTTGAGGGGGATTTCTTCTGTTCTGGCACTTAGGGGCTCTGCAAATGCAGTCCACAAACTATTCTAGGAAAATCTGTGGTCCAAATATCAAATGGTGCCCTTTCCCCTCCGAGCCCTGTGGTGCGGCCAAACAGTACTGCATGGTCAAATGGAGAATATTGCCACGTTCAGGAGAAATTGGTAACATGGGCTTTTTTTTTACCTGTTCCCCTTGTGGAAATTGGAAATCGGGGTTTAGAACAACATTTTAGTGGTAAAAATGTAATTATTTTTTGTTCACTGTCCATAATAGGATACAATTTTGTGACACCTGTAGTATCAATATGCTTGCTGCACCCCTGGATGAATTCATTAAGGAGTGCAGTTAGTAAAATAGGGTCACTTGTGGAAGGTTTCTGCTGCTCTGGCACCTCAGGGGCTCTGCCAATGGGAAATTGGCATGCCCACACCATTCCAACTAAATCTGTACGCCAATATGGCGCTCCTTCATTTCTTTGTTTTGTACTCTGCCTCAGAAGTATTTTATATGGGGTACTGGCATACTCGGGATAAATTTCACTACAAATTGTATGGTTCATTATCTCCGGTTACCCTAGTGAATTTGACAAATTTGGGATTAAAGCAACATTTTTTGAGGTTAAAAATGTATAATTTTCATTTTTGCGGCTCAACGTTATAAAATTCTGTGATACCCCCAGGTGTTGCAGCTGCTCACCAACCATCTAGATCAGGAGTGAGGAACCTTTTTACTACCAGGGGCCATTTGTGAATTTCTATCAACCTTCAGGGGCCGCACAAAATTATCTGTGGGAAAATTACCAGGCTATATTTGATCAAGCAATTGACTCACCCCTACTATGGTGGCCGAAGCTACTTCTCTTTGGTGTGGCGGTTAATTTTCGGTGATATTGATCATGCAACTTTTCTTCTCACAACTACCGTATTTTTCGGACTATAAGACGTACTGGACCATAAGACGCACCCTGGTTTTAGAGGAGGAAAATAGGAAAATAAAATTTTAAGCAAAAAATGTGGTCATGACACACTTATGGGGCGAGGATCTGCTGCTGACACTGTTATGGGGTAATGTCCTGCTCATATACTCCCCAGCCTGCTCATATACTCCCCGTACTGCTCATATACTCCCCATGCTGCTCATAATAAACCCCTATCCTGCTCATATACCCCCATCATCCTGGTGTATGGCCGCATCCTGTGGCACATAAAAAAAAAAAATAAATAAACGTTCATACTTACCTTACCTCACCTCACTCCCTGCAGCACCACTCCTCTTACCATCTATGTCAGCGGCAGCGCCGCTGAGTGAAGCCATCCCCGTTTCCCTGCAGCATCACGATCTCCTCCTGTCTGTGCCGGCGGCTGCGTGTGGACACGTGCGCACAGCGATGACGTCATCGCTGTGCGCCCCGCTAGTCTCCACGCAAGTCAGCTGACCGGAGGAGACAGGAGGAGATCGTGATGCTGCAGGGGAACGGTGAGTAATGTGTACTGATTCACTGCCCCCCGCACGGATGATGATGTTCGGGGGGCAGTGAATACAGCCACACATGATCACTCCAGGCTGCAGTTGCCAGGGGTGATCATGCGGGCAGGCTGTTTATCCCTTTCCCATCACCCCGCCCACCTGTCAGTGCCGGCTTCAGCGCTGAGAGATGATGGGCGGGAGGATGAGCGTGCATATTAAATGAGCGGGTCCACGTGGTCACGGCAGGCTGCTACGATGACCCGCTCCACCGCAGCACCCTCATTCCCCGCAGCCCTATATTCAGACCATAAGACGCACCCCCCACTTTCCCCCAACATTTGGGGGAAAAAAAGTGCGTCTTATGGTCCGAAAAATACGGTACTTTTCCAGGTTTGTCTCGACCTGGAGTGCAGTCAACTCTTTGTGATAACAAGATTGGTAAATCATATATATCACATAACAGATGCTGGGACTGCTGTATACAGTTTATACACTGTGTGCAGAATTATTAGGCGAATGAGTATTTTGATCACATGATACTTTTTATACATGTCCTACTCCAAGCTGTATAGGCTTGAGAGCCAACTGCCAATTAAGTAAATCAGGTGATGTGCATCTCTCTAATGAGGAGGGGTGTGGTGTAATGACATCAACACCTTATATAAGGTGTGCCTAATTATTCGGCCACTTCCTTTCCTTTGGCAAAATGTGTCAGAAGAGAGATTTGACGGGCTCTAAAAAGTCCAAAATTGTGAGATGCCTTGCATAGAGATGCAGCAGTCTTGAAATTGCCAAACTTTTGAAGTGTGATCTCTGAACAATCAAGCGTTTCATGGCAAATAGCCAACAGGGTCACAAGAAGCGTGGTGGGCAAAAAAGGCGCAAAATACCTGCCCATGAATTGAGGAAAATCAAGCGTGAAGCTGCCAAGATGCCATTTGCCACCAGTTTGGCCATATTTCAAAGCTGCAACGTTACTGGAGTATCAAAAAGCACAAGTTGTGCCATACTCAGGGACATGGCCAAGGTAAGGAAGGCTGAAAAAGGACCACCTTTGAACAAGAAACATAAGATAAAACGTCAAGACTGCGCCAAGAAATATCTTAAGACTGATTTCTCAAAGGTTTTATGGACTGATGAAGTGAGAGTGTCTCTTGATGGGCCAGATGGATGGGCCAGAGGCTGGATCAGTAAAGAGCAGAGAGCTCCACTTCGACTCAGACGCCAGCAAGGTGGAGGTGGGATACTAGTATGGGCTGGTATCATCAAAGATGAACTTGTGGGACCTTTTCGGATTGAGGATGGAGTGAAGCTCAACTCTCAGACCTACTACCAGTTTCTGGAAGACAACTTCTTCAAGCAGTGGTACAGGAAGAAGTCGGTATCGTTCAAGAAAAACGTGATTTTTATGCAAGACAATGCTCCATCACATGCATCCAACTACTCCACAGCGTAGCTGGCCAGTAAAGGTCTAAAAGATGAAAAAATAATGACATGGCCCCCTTGTTCACCTGATCTAAACCCCATAGAGAACCTGTGGTCCATCATAAAATGTGAGAGCTACAGGGACGGAAAACAGTACCTCTCGGATCTGTGTCTGGGAGGCTGTGGTGGCTCCTGCGATCGTAAACAGATCAAGCAACTGATAGATTCTATGGATAGTAGGCTGTTGAGTGTCATCATAAAGAAAAGTGCACTAATTTTTGGGGGTTTTGTTTCTTCATGTCAGAAATGTTTATTTCTAAATTTTGTGGAGTTATATTGGTTTACCTGGTGAAAATAAACAAATGAGATGGGAATATATTTGGTTTTTATTAAGTTGCCTAATAATTCTGCACAGTAATAGTTACCTACAAAAACAGATATCCTCCTAAGGTAGCCAAATCTAAAAAAAATACTCCAACTTCCAAAAATATTAAGCTTATAATGATTACACTCTTATTGACTGCTGTGGATCATACTACCAGGATTCTCTGCACCACCGCTGATCTTATATATGGGACTGCGTCATAGATATACATCTATGGATAATCTTTAATTGCCTCCTGATGAACCATTCACTTGGGAAACACGTTGAGGCAGAGACATACCTCATTCATCTTAGATGGCTACTGTTTACAAACGGAATAACCTGGATACGTGACATCTGTAATATATGATCTTCGGACGAACAATGGACTGTATATTTATTATACCTATTTATGCAGCTCTACACGCTGTATAAATTGTATTGCATTGGATTCATCTTACAGTCAGAAAGTTAAGTCCTGCTCTGGGATATATGATTGTCTTTTTCCTTGTTTACGTTACAGTGCCTTTATTTTGAATTGTATCAATTTGTTAGAACAAAATATATCTTACCTTGTCCCTGACATTCAGGGTCAAGAAATTGATATCCTAACCCATTTACTGGGATAAATTGGTATTCAATATTTCAATTTGTCTTACCATAGTGTGATTACCACTTGTTGGTTTTATATTTAATAAATATTTATGGGGAAAAAAATATTTGTTATTTTGAATCATATATATTTCCCTAGACCTTGAGTGATTTGATAGTGCCCTTTGATGTGTATGCCCCCAGCATATCCAATGTGATGTATTTGCCCCATCCGTCCTGTGATATATATGCCCCCATCATCTCCAACGTGATGTATATGCCCCAGCCCTTCCTGTGATGTATATGCCCCAGCCCCTACAGTGATGTGTATACCTCCAGTCCCTCCTGTGATGTATATACCCAAGTGTCTCCTGTGATGCATATGCCCCAGCTCATCCAGTGATGTATATGCCCCCATGTATATATCACAGGAGACACTGGGGGATAACACATCACAGGAGGGGCTGGGGCTTAAACATCACAAGAGACACTGGGACACAGACATCACTGAGAGGCATATGGCTGAGGGGCACAGACAGCACTTGGGGGGACACGGACAGCACTGTTGGCACAAATATCACTGGGGAGTAGGCATCATTGGGGGGGCATGGACAGCACTGGGGGGCACGCACATCACGAGGAGGGCACGGATAGCACTGGGGCGCATGGACAGCACTAGGGAGGCACTGGAGAAAACGTATAACACTTGCGGTAAAACAGACATCACACACATCACTAGGGTGAACTGGGGGGCACGGACAGCACTTCCGGAGCACAGACATCACTAGGAGGGCACAGACAGCACAGGGGAACATGGACATCACTGTGGGGCACAAGACTGGGGGCAGCGCATAGCACTAGAAGGTAGCACAGAGCACTGGAGGGGGCACACAGCACTATGGGTGGCACACACACACAGCACTGGGGGAGAGGGCACACAGCACAGGGGGGCACACACAGCACTGGAGGAGGGGGCACACAGCACCATGGGTGGCACAGGGGTGCACATACACAGCACTGGGGGAGGGGGCACACAGTACTATGGGTTGCACAGCGTTGGAAGACATAAAGCTGCTGCTGCTTGTCTTCTGTGTTCTGTGGGATGGGAGCGCAGAACGCTAACCCCACCCTCAAAGTAAGTCCTGGGCATTCTGGCACTGGTACTCACGCGTTTAGTAGTGAACACTAGACTGGAGCCACACTTGCGTGTGACTCACGCGAGCCTCGCATATCGCATCACACGACACGGCCTGCTGCTCTCCGGCAGACAGGAGCATATCAGTTGCATAGAAATACATGCAGCTGACTTACTCCTGTCAGGGGAGTGTGCGGCAATGCCAGGTGATGCGATGTGAGTCACTCACAAGTGTGACTCCAGAATGCGCATCCTTGCAGGACGTGTATTTAAAGCGTCGACCACCGGCAAGATTCGGTAGCCGGCCCGAGCACTGCGACCCCAGGAATCTGCCTGAGGCCGCAGAAAACTTCATTGCGGGTCGCATACGGCCCGCGGGCCAAAGGTTCCCCACCCCTGATCTCCATAAATTCGGTCTAATTTCCAAAATGGTGTCACTTGTGGGGGAGCTCCATTGTTTAGGCACCTCAGGGGGCCTCCAAACATTGAAACCTTCTCAGGATCCTAATCATCCCAGGGGGAAACGCGTCGAGGCAGATAACTATGGGACAGAAGTACGGTGGTATCTCTGTAATTCTCACTTGGCCCGAAGGAATATCAAGTATACCCATGGAAGTGAATGCGGTTTATTGCATGTGATTATATTCCTATGGTCCTCTGTCTCCCTCTACCTTGTGGAGAAATTAGCTAAATTTCAGCGGCGACGGCTCAGTGGTGGAGCAGGCCGGTGCGGTGAGTGTCCCAGTCTGTCCATGGTGCTGGTTCAAGTGATGGCGCCCGGAGCGGCGCATGCGCAGATTGAGCTCTCATCCAAGGGCTCCATCTACGTACGCGCTGACTCTCGGAGCGGCATGTGCGTAGATGGAGTTCTCATCCAAGAGCTTCATCAGCGCACGTGCTGACACCCGGCGCCATCATTTGAAACCGGGACCGCGGACACAGTGGGACACCCGCCGCACAGCCACCGCAGTTCGCACAGCCGCACGCACAGGGTGACAGCCAGCAGGCCAGCCGCCCACCCGCACAGAGAGGCAGCCGGCACTGACAGGCAGCGGCACGCAGCCACAGGCACCCGGCCGACCGCACACAGAGCCGCACAGACAGTCCCACCGGTACGCTATATTCAGATTTTAAGTCGCACCCCTCATTTTCCTCCCAAATTTTTGGGAGGAAAAGTGTGTCTTATAATCCGAAAAATACGATATATCCCAACCTTACAGCTGCTGTCTATGCATGTTTACCTACCTGATCTGATATCTCCTTTCAGGTGGGCTCTCTGTACAGAGATCGCTCCATTGTAATCATATATCTGGACTGTACACCTAGATACAGGATTATTTGGTATCTGGAAGTCCTATGTGATCTAAGGACATAGAAAAGTCCTATATGGGTTAAGGATATCAGTATTTGTCAAGAAAAAATTTCTCTTGCAGTATATGCTTATACTTTTTGTATTAATTTGATTAAAGAAAACTATCTGATATATTCTCTAGATTATCCCCCTTTACTGGTGTATTTAGACATAGGGTTAATCAGGGCAAGGGAGGGAGAGCCACCGTGGCGTATAGGCCCTGCATAACAGTAGAGGTGCCGCCACTAGTAGGCAGGATTCATGGCAGATTGTGATAGGAAAAGATAGTACTCCCACTCATAATATACTAACAATCTTGTCCTAGGGTTGACATATCTTTTAACCCCTTCAGCCCCGGGGCACTTTCCGTTTTTGCGTTTTTGTTTTTTGCTCCCCTTCTTCCGAGAGCCGTAACTTTTTTATTTTTCCGTCAATCTTGCCATATGAGGGCTTGTTTTTTTCGGGACAAGTTGTACTTTTAAATTAAATCATAAGTTTTACCATATGGTGTACTGGAAAACAGCAAAAAAATTCCATGTGTGGAAAAACTGCAAAAAAAAGTGTGATGGCACAATAGTTTTTGGGATGTTTTATTCACGGTGTTCACTATATGGTAAAATTGATGTATGGGTATGATGCTTGAGGTCGCTGCGAGTTTGTAGACACCAAACATGTATAGGTTTACTTGTATCTAAAGGGTTAAAAAAAAATTCACAAGTTTGTCCAATAAAAGTGGCGCACGTTTTAAGCCATATTCCGAAACCCGTAGCGTTCTCATTTTTTGGGATCTATAGCTCAGTGATGGCTTATTGTTTGCGTCGCGAGCTGTTGTTTCTAATGGTACCATTTTTGCGCAGATGCTACGTTTTGATCGCCGTAAAACTTGCGGCGACCAAAAAACGTAATTTTGGCGTTTGGAATTTTTTTGCCACTACGCCGTTTACCAATCAGATTAATTGATTTTATATTTTGATAGATCGGGCATTTCTGAACGCGGCGATATCAAATGTGTGTATATTTATTTATTTTTTAACCCTTTAATTTTCAATGGGGGGAAAGGGGGGTGATTTGAACTTTTAGGTTTTTTTTTTTTTATTTTTTAAAACTTTTTTTTTCTTTTTTTTTATTTTACTAGTTCCCCTAGGGGGCTATAGCGATCAGCAATCCGATCGCTCTTATCTATCTGCTGATCACAGCTATACAGCTGTAATCAGCAGATTCAGTTACTTTCTGTTTCTCTCTGCTCGCGGCCAAGGGAAAACGAAAGTGAATCATCATAGCTGCAGGCGTCATCATATGACCCTGTGCTACGATGGCAAACCACCGAAAGTCACGTGATCACGCTTGTGACTTCCGGTGGGGGCGGCGGTAAGTAAAAAACATGGCCGTGCGCATATAGATCTTGCTGCCAGACTTTTGCAGCGAGATTTAAGGGGTTAATGGCCGCGGGTGGAAGCGATTCCACCCGCGACTAGTAGGCACACATGTCAGCTGTTGAAAACAGCTGATGTGTGCCGACCGCCGCCGCCTGCCCGCGGCAGGGGGCGGGGCTTAACGGGACACGCTCCATGACGGATATATCCGTCCATGGTCGTGAAGGGGTTAATATTGTGTGTCACAATTTTGTTTGGATAGTTTTTGTAACAAATAAGTAATATTTTATACTTTAAGATTTGGGGTAGAGATTTTTTTTCTAATATATGTTTTTTTATGGCCCCGGGGACAATATCTAATGGAGTAATAACACTATTCTGGGAAAAAAGCATTGTCTGCCTCATTGCAACCTCCAGCTCAAGGTTTGTTATGCGATGAATGACCTTTCCATATAGTATAAGCCAAAGCAATGTTATCCACAAGTCTTAGCACTCACCTCTGAATCATTGAATTCAGGTTTTTCATATGGTCCCACTGCCACAAGTATATAAATTCCAGCCCCTAAAGGCCCAGTCACACTAAACAACTTACCAGCGATCCCAACAACGATCCAACCTGATAGGGATCGCTGGTAAGTTGCTAGGAGGTTGCTGGTGAGATGTCACACTAGCGACACTCCAGCGATCCCACCAGCAACCTGACCTGGCAGGGATCGCTGGAGCGTCGCTACACGAGTTGCTGGTGAGCTCACCAGCAACCAGTGACTAGCCCCCAGCCAGCAGCGCCGCGTAGAAGCAATGCTGCGCTTGGTAACTAAGGTAAATATCGGGTAACAAACCCGATATTTACCTTGGTTACCAGCGCACACCGCTTAGCGCTGGCTCCATACACTCATAGCCACAGTACACATCGGGTTAATTACCCGATGTGTACTCTGCTACGTGTGCAGGCAGCAGGAGCCAGCTTCTGCAGGGGGCTGGTAACCACGGTAAATCGGGTAACCAAGAAGCCCTTACCTTGGTTACCCGATATTTACCTTCGTTACCAGCATCCCCACGCTCACGCTGCCAGTGCCGCTCCTGCTCCCTGCACACATAGGGTTAATTACCTGATGTGTAGTCTGGCTATGTGTAGTCTGGCTACGTGTGCAGAGAGAAGGGAGCCGGCACTGACAGTGTGAGAGCGGGGACACTGGTAACGAAGGAAAATATCGGGTAACCAAGGTAAGGGCTCCTTGGTTACCCGATGTTTACCGTAGTTACCAGCCTCCGCAGAAGCCGGCTCGCTGCTCACTGCACATTCAGTTGTTGCTCTGTCGCTGTCACACACAGCGATGTGTGCTTCACAGCGGGAGAGCAACAACTAAAAAATGGCCCAGGACATTCAGCAACAACCAACGACCTCACAGCAGGGGCCAGGTTGTTGCTGGATGTCACACACAGCAACATCACTAGCAACATCGCTGCTACGTCACAAAAGTTGTTCGTTAGCAGCGATGTTGCTAGCGATGTTGCTTAGTGTGACGTGGCCTTTAGACATGCAATCTACTCTGCAAATATTTGTGAAAGAGTAACAAATTCTAAAGTGCTTTCTGAATTCAACATGGCCCTGTAATATGTTGTCATAAGTCATTTCATGAAAGGCCAAAACTGACCTGGTTTTGTGTGAAATAACTTGACTGGCCATCGAAGAGTCCTAACCTCAACCCCATCAAACTCCTTTGGCCTGAACTAGAAATTACAAGCCAGGGCCCCTCGTCCAACATCAGTGGCTAACGTGATAAATAGACAAAAATTTGCATAGAAATACCTCAAAATTCTTTAGAAAGCCTTTCTAAAGAGTGTAAGCTGTAATATTCAACTTCTTATCAATGACTAGGGATTTAGAATGGGATGTCATAACACTTCCCTGGGTGTAATGTGTAGGCATCCCCATACTTTTGTCCATATAATGTGTAATAGGGTCTGCTTCTTCCAATGGTGAGAGTTGAAGATTGGTCCTATGCTGTTGTGTTAATCTGGTACGTGTATGAGATTACTAATTGGTTTTGGTATATATTTCAGATCGTCTTAAAAACACAACAATAGAACATAAAAATATACTCAAGTACACAAGACCTAGGTAAGCACTAAATATGACTGTGATTCCGGTACCTTTACATTGTATTGTAAGGCTTTGTTCAGACATTCCTTAGTTATTTCCGGTTTTTGATCCGTCTTGAGATCAGAAAAACCGAAATAAAAAGATGAAATGTATTCCTTTGAATGAGCATTGAAATGTCCTAAAATGTCTTCAGGTTTTTGTTTTGTTTTTTCTAATCCGATTATTTTATAAGGCTGCGTTCCCATGTCCTCTAATCATTCCGTTTTTGGATCTCTTTGGAAAATGTAAAAACAGATCAATTAACGGACTGATCCAAGGGATCGCTTTCATAATCAATCCGTTAACGGATCCTTTATAATTAAAGTCAATGGTTCTATTAATGAATCTGTTATTGTCTTATATCGCTATTTAGATAGATAGCTTGTATACATAGATACATAAATAGACAGATAGCATAAAGATAGATGAATAGATAGAATAGATTGGTATAGAGATAGCTAGATAACTTGGACAGCTGTTTAGCTGAATTAACAATTTTAGAAAGAAAAAAAAAAAAATGACATAGGGTTCCCCCCCAAATTTTCATAACCAGCATAAGTACAGCTGCAGGCTGCAATCCTCAGCTGTACCGTGGCTGGTTATCCAATATAGAGAGGATCCCATTCTTTGAATAAATTAGTGAAAAAATAAAGGGTACAATCCCATGTTTCCAAAAGCAGCCAAAGGACAGCATACAAATAAGCGCGATGATCTCATACTCAGTCACAGTCAATGAAGAACAGAACGATCTCCATTGACTGTGAGAGCACTCCATGCTGCCTCACAAACTACTGTGTGACAACCACTGGAGTGACCTGAGATGAGGCCAACCCAGGTCCTAGCAGCGGCTCACACGGCAGTATGTGAACGACCACGATGTCAGGAGTTCAGATGAGTTTGTTGCCAGAGGCAGTCTTGTAGACTGAGCCCTCGTGGGCAGGGTCCTCTTTCCTCTTGTACCTGTCTGTGCCTTGTTTTGTTTATGATTATTGTACTTGTCTATATTTTGTTTACCCATTTTCAAATGTAAAACGCCTTGGAATAAATGGCGCTATAATAATGAATAATAATAATAATAATCCCATGGAGATGATTGCTGTTTAAAAGCCGCACAGCACCCGAGCTTGACCCAGCGTGTCCTACAGCCACTGATCTGTGACGCACATCACTGATCGGTGTCCATGCTCAATTTTAGTCAAGCCTTTTTTTTCTTTTGGTCCGTTCTCCCCCTCTCCTCTTTGCTCCTCGACTGTACGTGCATACTGCAGTCACCGAACCACTGATCAGTGACACACATCACTAATCAGTATTCATGCTTGATTTTGGCCAGGACTTGTTTTTTTTTTTGGAATATTGGTATTTTATATTCACACAGTGCACCTTTTTTTTGTTGTCAAAAAGATCACCAAAATGCATGCATTTTCTTTTCCCCAGTAAAGTACGAGATTTATATTTTGCTGTCCACACTGTGCATCATTTTCTGCATCTTGCCTGCGTTTTTGAAGATGCAGCCAGGATGCAGCATGTCAATTCCTTTTGCGATTTCCAGTGTTTTTGAGCCCTTAGAGTCAATAGATTTGCGGGTGCGTTTTTTGTGCATTTTTTGGGGGGCAAAAAACGCTGCATCTTTGTGGTTGGCAAAGATGCACTGTGTAAACATACCCTAACACTCCAGTATTCCGCATAGCTATGCCCCAGACATGCTTTGAGCCCATTCATAAATTTCTACATTTCATGGATAATTCAGAATGTCCTTGCCAAGTTGACCTGGATTTTCAAAATTCATCCGGTGATCAATCACTTCAGTAGCAAGTTTGCTGAAGGCTACATTCCCCAAAGAGAACTCTGTGTGGATGAGTCCCTCATCCACTTCAAGGAGAGGCTGCATTTCTGTCAGTACCTGTCCAATAAGAAGGCCAGGTACGTGATCAAACTATACAAACTACGCGAGAATATCTCTGGGTACTGATCCAATCAACGTAATTCCCACCTGCTCTGGGATTGAGTGGGAAAATTGTGTGGGATTTGGTGCACCCACTGCTGGATAAGAGTCATCACCTGTATGTTGATAACTTTTATACCAGCATCCCACTTTCCAAATCCCTCTCTGCCTGAGCAAACCACAGCTTGTGGTATTGTGCGCAGAAACCGAAGGCACCTTCCTATATTGCTTATTGGGCAGATGCTCCGAAAGGGCGAAAGCATAGCCCAATGTAGCGACTACATGCTAGTGGTCAAGGACAAGAGGGACATCCTTTTCTTGACCACAATACATAGTCCTTGCAACATTGCCACCGCTGTTCGAGGTATCTCTGGAATCCCCCAACCCCTGGGTCTAACAGTTTTTGTAATGCCAGTCATTTTTGGGCACCAAGGGACAGGCGCTAATAAAGTGCCCCTTCTTTCCGCAAAAAAAAGCAAAAGGAATTTCTCCTCATATGGGACGTCCCTCCAAGCTGCATGGGCTCGAGTGAGGCCTCAGGAGGCAATACAGGCATAGCAAGATCCTCGCAGAGAGTCTTGGTATTATGAGACCTCTGACAGAACCGGCAATCATTATGGATTACAAGCGACATGGCACACTCAAGGGAGGGAGGAGTTTCATACATGACCATTGCCTCCTTTACCTTCTCAGACACCTCCGTTAAAAACTGGTTCTTGGGAGCTGGGTCATTCCACTGAGTGTCAACGGACTAGTGCCGGAATTCAGCGCAGCAATACTCTGCTGGCCGATTCTCCTGGTGCAGTGAACGAATCGTAGACTCTGCTAAACACACCTTATCTGGATCGTCATGGATAAGAGCGAGCGCAGAGAAAATCCCATCCAATGACAAAAACACAGGTGACTCAGAAGGCCAGGAAAAAGCCCATGCTTTTACGTCTCCACTCAGAAGCGAGATACAATACCTCACTACCAGAGAAAAGGGGATGTATACGAAAAAAAAACAATTTGCATGCCTCCCTGAAGTTAACAAACTGGCTGCGCTCTTTTGACAATCTTTCTGAGAGTGGCACTTTGGGTTCAAGCACTCTGGCAACCAACACAGATTGCCATGGATTAGCAGACTGCACTTGTTGAACCACCCTATTTCATTCTGCCAACTATCATGGCCAAGTATAATGCCAAAGGGTGGGACACCAAAAACTGTATCACACAACTTGCACAGATTGAGATATAATACATGATAAAGAGGATATACAGAGCAGGAAATAACCAGACGACAAAAGGATTTCCACAGCACACCAAGCAGCATCCAATAAATCACCAGCAACAGGAACATAACAGCACATGGACTGGTTTAGCAAAAGCTAAGGGAGGACAGGCTCCGCCATCTTAAAAAGGCGGGGAATAACTGTGAAAGGTCTCCCACAGAATGTGATCTTAGAGGTACAGTGCTGGCCAAAAGTATTGGCACCCCTGCAATTCTGTCAGATAATACTCTGTTTCTTCTTGAAAATGATTGCAATCCAAAATTCTTTGGTATTATTATCTTCATTTAATTTGTCTTCAATGAAAAAAAAAATTGTCATAAAGCCAAATTGGATATAATTCCACAAACATAAAAAAGGGGGTGAAAAACAATATTGGCACGGTTTGAAAAATCATGTGATGCTTCTCTAATTTGTGTAATTAACAGCACTTGTAACTTACCTGTGGCACCTAACAGGTGTTGGCAATAACCAAATCACACTTGCAGCCAGTTGACATGGATTAAAGTTGACTCAACCTCTGTCCTGTGTCCTTGTGTGTACCACATTGAGCATGGAAAAAAGAATAAAGACCAAAGAACTGTCTGAGGACTTGAGAATCTAAATTGTGAGGAAGCATGAGCAATCTCAAGGCTACAAGTCCATCTCCAAAGACCTGAAAGTTCCTGTGTCTACGGTGCGCAGTGTCATCAAAAAGTTTAAAGCCCATGACACTGTGGCTAACCTCCCTAGATGTGGAAGGAAAAGAAAAATTGACGAGAGATTTCAACGCAAGATTGTGCGGATGGTGAATAAAGAACCTCGACTAACATCCAAATAAGTTCAAGCTGCTCTGCAGTCCGAGGGTACAACAGTGTCAACCCGTACTATTAGTCGGCGTCTGAATGAAAAGGGACTGTATGGTAGGATACCCAGGAAAACCCCACTTCTTACCCTGAGACATAAAAAAGCCAGGCTGGAGTTTGCCAAAACTTACCTGAGAAAGCCTAAAACGTTTTGGAAGAATGTTCTCTGGTCAGATGAGACGAAAGTGGAGACTTTTGGGAAAAGCCATCAACATAGAGTTTACAGGGAAAAAAAAAAAAAGGCATTCAAAGAAAACACGGTCCCTACAGTCAAACATAGCAGAGGTTCCCTGATGTTTTGGGGTTGCTTTGCTGCCTCTGGCACTGGACTGCTTGACCGTGTGCATTGCATTATGAAGTCTGAAAACTACCAACAAATTTTGTAGCATAATGTAGGGCCCAGTGTGAGAAAGCTGGATCTCCCTCAGAGGTCATGGGTCTTCCAGCAGGACAATAATGACCCAAAACACACTTCAAAAAGCAGTAGAAAATGGTTTGAGAGAAAGCACTGGAGACTACTAAAGTGGCCAGCAATGAGTCCAGACCTGAATCCCATAGAATACCTGTGGGTTAGATCTTAAAAATGGAAGTTTGGAGAAGGCACCCTTCAAATCTCAGGGACCTGGAGCAGTTTGCCAAAGAAGAATTTTCTAAAATTCCAGGAGAGCATTGTAAGAAACTCATTGATGGTTACCGGAAGCGGTTGTTCGCAGTTATTTTGGCTAAAGGTTGTGCAACCAAGTATTAGGCTAAGTGTGCCAATACTTTTCTCTGGCCCATTTTTGGAGTTTTATGTGAAATGATCAATGATTTGATTTTTGTTTCATTCTCTTTTGTGTTTTTTCATTGCAAGCAAAATAAATGAAGATAATAATACCAAAGAATTTGTGATTGCAATCATTTTCAAGAAGAAACTGAGTATTATCTGACAGAATTGCAGGGGTGCCAATACTTTTGGCCAGCACTAACTAGCAGAGATTAACTCCTTTAAGCTGAGCATACAGCTGGTCGACTATCTGTAGTCTACCTGTGCAATGCAGAAGTACCAGAGAAGGCATAATGTGGAGTGTCAGATTTTGCAGTATGAACAGCGTCAGATGTCACCATGACAAAGCAGGCAGATTTGGAGCCAAGCACCGTGTGACAGTATTGCGATAGTATAATTGAGGGTTGTAAATTTTGTAGAGTACATCAGGTTGGCATATGGGGCCCTCCACTTTTCCAAACATTAGGTCCTTGATCACTGCCTTCTGAATTGAAGAAATATGCCAGCCTGGCCTGCACATAGTGATAGCATGCAAACGTGATATACAGTACTATCTGTATGATGTGCATGTCCAGCTTTTTTTAACATCGCGTTCTTTATTTTACCCCAGGTCACAGTCTGATTTGGGGACCTGTATTGGTGTACTTCCTATAGTGGTGAGGATTCTGCCATTTCTGTGTATTGTGGACAGGATAAGCACAACCCTTATGTACTTATACTTGACCAGCATTAGGTTGTTGCTGCATTGGGCTCTGCTCTCATCTTATCTCATCAGCTGCCCAGTTAGCAACTAAGCGAGGCCTCGTAGTTTCTGCGCACCGTACCACATGCTGAGGTAGCTTTGGCAGAGAGGGACTTGAAGAGTGGGATGCTGGTGTAGAGTTATCTACATAGAGGTGGTAACCCTGATTCAGCAGTGGGTGCACCAATTCCCACACAGTTTTTCCACTCACTCCCAGGACAGAGGGCATTTAGGGGGTTCAATCCAGGTGTCCTTTGCAGGGCTGTGGAGTCGGTAAGCCAAACTTGTGACTCAGACTCCTCAATTTCCCTTGCACTGACTCCAAGACTCCGACTCCCATATATATTGCTTATATTTAAGAAAAATGTAGTACAATGTGAACATCAGACATTTAATCATTTTTATGATACAATAATCAAGATATTTAGATAGAACATAAAATATTTTTATTGGAATACAACTTTAGAACACAAAAAACTGCAATAAAATTGTAAATATGTAATACACTGTGAATATATATTACACATATATATAAACAAAAACATACTAAATAACATTTGTGCAGTCTATGAATTTGTTCTAAGAAATAGAATTGCTTCCATCAGATCCTCCTTCATAGATGACCTCAAATCTGACCTAATAATTTTAAGGCTAGAGAACAACCTCTCTACACTAACTTGGGTTGGAGGGAAAGCCGTAACCACATGGGCAACATCTCTAACAATTGCCGGGTATAAAGGAATTGCCTCATGCACAGTCAGTTTTGATGAACGGTTGAATTTTTGTGTTCCTTTGAGAGCACGTGAAAAATTTGCTGAAATATGGTCAATCTGCTTGCTATAGGAGACGGAGTGAAATCTTTTTCCTTGCGGCAACGCTTTTCCTGCTCCATTTCATCCAAATACTTGTCAAAGTTAAACTCCTCATCTGATGAGGATGAAGATATGGCAGCAGTAGCACTGTCAGGACCCAAGTCCTCTTGTGCCTGGCAGTCCTGTAGGCCACTCATCCTAACTGCTACCTCAGTCAGAGCTTCTTTTCCTTTAGTAAGCTGTTGATCATCAAGCAGTATACAATGACTTGGGTCCACATTAACAGCTGCCAGAAGAATTTTATTGTCTCGCTCCGTTTCATTGAAGCAGAAATGCTATCTGCGATTAAACCTCTTTGGGACAGGCAAAATAGCAAGTTCTTCCACTCCCTTATGAAAATGCCAGGAGTTAAATCCTCAGCTTGTAATTTTTTTACTCACGGTGAGTGGGTGATTGAGCAATTCCTTCAATTCAGCCACCTGTGTCCATTGACCTTCATTTAGGGTTACCAGAGGGTTTGCCATATCTATCAGAAACTGTTTTAGTTCAAACAATCGCTCAATCATTAAATAAGTGCTGCTCCACCGAGTGCCTTTATTGACAATTGCCCCTTTCCCAGCACGTCTCTTTAAGATGGAATCAATTTTAGGGGTTCTGGCGGCAATAACCAATTTCCTCGCTTTTCCAATCAGATTTCCAGCAAGTCCCTCTTGCAAACTATCTCTTATTGCCAGCTGCAGTGTGTGAACAACACAGCGCATGTGATGAATATGAAAGTGTTTTGAAGCAGCTTCAACAAGATCGTCTAATTCTAAAGTATCATTTTGTTGTTTTTCTGTTGTAATATCTGTTTGTTCCTCAGTTACATGAACAGCACTGTGGCCTTTCATCTCAAACATACTGAATCCTAAATTTTCTTCTAGCTGTTCATTAGTCTCATTCATCAGTTTAATTGTACTTATGTTTGAAGCATTGTCTGTTACAATAGCAAGAACCTGTTCTTTTTTGATTTCGTAATCTTGCAGAACTTTTTGCACTAAGGCCTGGAGAAACTGGCTGGTGTAATGAGCTTTAGTATTTTTTACTGCCAGCGACTTGGTAACAATTTCTTTGTTGTCACAAACATATCGAACATTGGTGGCAAAATAGTTCACTCTGTGATGTGTGCAGGCATCCATTTTAAGAAACATGAAGCATCTTTTGAGAGTCTTTTTAAGATCTTCCTTTTGTTTAAGGGCTTCTTCAATCACTAATTTTCTAATACTTTCTCTTTCCAGAGCAATACCAAGATTGCGGGCCATTTCTCCTTTAAGAGCTGTAAAAGCTGGTCATGCAAATTATGTTAATGGTACACTGTCCTTCACAACAAGCTGTATGAGCTGTCTTTTAAACATATCTGCTATCATTGTTACAGTAACTTTGTCACTTACAAAATATCTTGTTAATGATGTTTGAGGTGCTCTTTCCTCCACCCTTGTCCGGCAGGAAATGCTGGGCACTGGTTTCTTGGTGCTGCTGTTACCTTTCTGAGTCACAGCTTTGAATACTTCTGGGTGGAAGCGTTGTAAATGTCTTTTTAGATTGGAAGCTCTTGTAGGAGCATTTTTATCACCGCCTGAGTATGCACTGATTTTGGCATGAAAGCATTTGTTTTCATCTGGGTCACTTGTCATGCATTGACACACAAAATATTTTTTATCTTGAGTCACTGTGAAATGCTCAAATACAGCTGACTTCATAGGGAGCATCTTAGACATTTTGTAATCATATAATTTAACTCATAATAATTTTGTCCTATAAAAAAAAAAAAAAAAAGTATATTATAATTCCAGCACGAACAGGGAACCATGTACAGTGGAGAATATAAGTATTTATTTGATACACTGACAATTTTGCAAGTTTTCCCACCTACAAAAAATGGAGAGGTCTGTAAGTGTACACTTCACCTGTGAGAGACAGAATCTAAAAAAATATCCAGAAAATCACATTGTATGATTCAAATAATTTGCATTTTACTGCATGAAAAAATACTTGCTTGATACAATAGAAAAACAGAACTTAATATTTGGTACATAAACCTTTGTTTGCAATTTTGTTTACAATTACAGAGGTCAGGCGTTTCCTGTAGATTCTGTTTCTCTCAGTTGAAGTGTACATAAGATAAAAATGTCAGACCTCTCCATTCTTTGTATACTGGCCAACGATGCAGCAGCGATACGGATCTGCAGAACGACCTAGCTAGTCATTGGGGACGTGTCAAAGCAGCTTTTTGAAAGGGAAGTCGCTAACGAAGTCGTTATAACTGTGCCAAACACACCGATGCATGCTGCACATTGGGAAATAAAGGACCAAAAAATGGTCCTGAAAGATTTGTAGCAATCAGCGAGCTCACAGCGGGGGCCAGGTCGCTGATGCGTTTCACACTGCAATGTCGCTGGGGAGGTCGCTATTACGTCACAAAACCGGTGACGTTACAGCGATGTCGTTAGCGATGTTGCAGTGTGTAAAGGGGCCTGTAGGTGGGAATCGACAGTGTATCAAATACTTATTTTCCCCACTGTATAACTTTAGATAGAAATAAAACAAACTTTGCATAAATCAATAGTACAGATGATGGGTATAAAGTTTGTAAAATATGTCGTTAAATAGCTTTACTTTGAATTTCCAATCTCAGGCTTTTCTAAAGCAGGCTTTACACGCTATGATTTCGCTACAGCGATCTCGTTAGGGTCACGGATTTTGTGACGCACATCCGGCTGCTGTAGCGATGTCGTAGCGTGTGACTCCTAGGAGCGATTTTAGATCGTTCCAAAAGGTCCAAAATCGCTCCTCGTTGACATGGGGCTCCACTGGCAGTTATCGCTGCTGTCGCAGGGGCGAAGTTGTTCCTCATTCCTGCGGCAGTGCACATCGCTACGTGTGACGCCGCAGGAACGAGGATCATCTCCTTACCTGCCTCCGGCCACAATGCGGAAGGAAGGAGGTGGGCGGGATGTTACGTCCCGCTCATCTCCGCCCCTCCGCTTTCATTGGGCGGCCGCTTAGTGACGTCACTGTGACGCCGAACGGACCGCCCCCTTAGAAAGGAGGCGGTACGCCGGTCACAGCGACGTCGCTATGCAGGTAAGTATGTGTGACGGGGGTGCCGGATTTTGTGTGCGACGGGCAGCGATATGCCCGTTTCGCACAAACGATGGGGGTGTGTCGCATGCTAGCAATATCGGGACGGATATCGCAGCATGTAAAGCCACCCTTAGGCACAGCTCACTAAATGTTTCACAACAGATTGCTTCAGTCTATGAAGAGAGGAGGAGGGAGTGAGCAAGTTTGTTGTGTATCATACTCCAGGAACAAAGAAACTGATAACAGAGCTAATAGCTTGATGTTTTGGCTTCTATACTTATACAAGTCCTCATCAATCCTGTTGCTGTATTTTCCCTGTATATTGTATGTATATTGTATAGAAGATATCCTTCCAAAAGTACATGAGCTCAAAGAAAAAACAAATAAGCATACAGAGAGAACATACAGTATACTGGACTATTGATTTATGCACGGTTTATTGAAAGTTTAAATATTCTTCAAGAAGTAATTACTTTAATCTTGTTATCCTGTTCACTCTAGCAATTCTGAGATGAGTGCAGGCCTTCCTTCTTTCTTACGCTTACTTTTTACCCTTGCCTGTAGAGGAGGAGCTTCACTGGTGCTCAAGTGCAGCACAGACTTATCTCAGTTAAGACAGAGCCTAGATCCTCAGGCTACATACATTCACACACAGCAATTTTTGCGGATCCGTTTTTTTGCAGTGAAATGCAGTGACTTTAGGCATCTCAGCAAAGTGAATGGGTTTCAAGATATGACATTCAGACACATCGTTTTGTGACGATCCATTTTTGGGCTCAAAAACGGATCCTCACAAAGAATGAGTGTGACGCCCTAGCACACCAGGTAGTCACACAGTCTAGGCCCCCGCACAACACCTTCCCACAAAGGGTCACACCAGCTGACCTGAAACCCTAGCCACCTCCCTTAGGGTAGGACAGACACACCAGTGGCCCGGACCAGGTGGATGAGAAACGCCCACCTAGGGGTCTAGAGAACCCGGGGCGGGAAAAGAAGTAGTTTTAAGTTCGAGTTTAAGCTGAATTGAGGTTCAAGTCTGAAGTGGAGAGGAGTGGAGAAGTGAGGAGTTGAAATTGAAGTTCATTGAGCAAAGGCGTCGGGGTTGGAGCCCCGGCGTGCTGGCTAGGTGGCAGACAGTGGACCATGACTGCAGGAGACGGGAAGACGGCTGCCAGAGATAAGAGGTGGACCGGGATAGGTTGGAGCCCGCCGGTACCGACACCGGAGAACCGACCCGGAAACCGTGCACAAAGGGGGTACTTGGACCCTGAAAACTAGGACCGGAACCACCGGCCTAGCTAATTAACCAATTGAGGGCAGGATTATAGGTCCTGTCTCACCAAAAGTACCAAAAATCAAACAACAGCTCACCGCGGGGGATAGGGCATCCGCCAGGACCCGGTAGATCCCAAGAGCCAGCGTCAGCGGGCACGGCTCCCACCCATAGTTCTGGGAGTGGGCTTCCATGTTTCATACTGGAGAGCCCAAAGAGAACTCACAACAGTGCAGGGAGAAGTGATACAGACCACCAGCCCGGGCGTGGGACCTGAATACATCCGGCCGCGGCCACCATCACCTTGGTTTACCAGTGGACTCGTCTGAATTCTTTAATTGTGAGTAAGCTAACAATCCCCAGTCTGACCGGGCGTGCCGACCCCTACAATCATCACCCTTAGCACGGAGACATTGGGCCCTGGGGCATCCATCCCTACCCACGGAGGGGTTAACATCAAGCTGCTATCACATTGCCCCCGGGGTACCCCGCAATAGCAGCGGTGGTGCTACACTTCACCATACGCCGTGGGTGGCGTCACAGACAGTATACGGCAATTCCCGTATAAATACGTTCCCTTTATTTGAAGTGTCCTCACGACCCTCGGGGCCGGTGGAACCCCTCGATCCACACTGCGGATCCGGACCCGAGCAGCTCGGCTGCTGGCATGGGGGCGGCACACCTCAAAACTTGGCATCGCGAACAGGATTGTAACCCATCCACTTACCTGTGGAAGTGCGCCTTGTTCTGGACTGTCAGCGGTGCTCCGCTGCAATAATTTTTGAAAAGTCGCCATTTTGCCGCCATTTTTGGGCGCGAAAAACGACAACCCAGCGTCTTCTTCCCCAGGAAAGGGCGCGAAGTTGAAACCCCGTCCCCTGGGAACAAGGGCCGGAAGGAAGTGACCCTGAGCCCGAAAAATGAAACTGAGAGACACGAGAAAGGTCTGCTCCCAAAAAACCAGGGGGAGGGCGAGAATTGCAGCATGTAATCCGAGGAGATAAGAGGCAGAGGGACACCAGGACTCTGCCATCCTTTGGTTCCTGGAAACCATCTAGAGAGGATGTCTGCCCGGTCCGGCGACCTGAACATGGAGGAACCAGCTCCCGGGACTGCTGAATGGGTGGAAGCCCAGACTGCGAAGATGTGCCGCAGGATTCAGACCCAGGCCAACTATATGCTGGTGAGATGGACGGCCGAGATGAGGAATCTGGCTGCAGCCGTCCGGGCACGCGAAGAGATGGCGGCCTCGGAAGAGCGGGTAAACGACCCACGCCCCTATGTTCCATCGGAACCAGCCCACCAGGCTGAGGAGCTCGGTCCGCCCCCGTCCGCCACGTCGCCTCCCTCGCTGCCCGTATCTGCAGTTAGTGACCCAATCGGTCCGCTGCCCCAAGCCACGGCAGCGGAACCCATTCCATCTTCCCACGAGGACCCGGCAACGGAGCCCTCAGGCCATGCGCACACCACCGCGCCGGCACCCATACCAGCCCCGCGCCAGACCAGAGCCCAGAAGACGTCCCCTCTGGCCCCGAGCCCAGCTGCGCCAAAGATGACATCATCCCAGGTCCCGAAGATAGCGGCGCGCTTGATGACGTCGGCCCCGGCAATCCGCCCGGCCGCAACAGAGGCGACGCCCGACCGGAAGTCAGCACCAGCAGAGACGCCGACCGCTCCCCAGTACCCGGTTCCCACTGAGGCGCAGCCGGGATGCACCTGCAGAGCAGGCCGCGGATCCGCGGAGCCCTCCACTTCACGTGAGGCTGGTCGTAGCCGGCAGTGAGGGCGTCCGGATGATCCAAACCCCTGAGCAGGAGGAGGCGGAGCACGGAACCAGTGCCCCGTATTGGCAGCGGCAGCAGCTGAAGACAGAGATCACGGCCCAAGAGAAGCGGAAGGCAAAAGTGCTGAACCGACAGGTCACCTTACAGGTGCGGGGCCCTACTTATCTAGGACAGGTCCGGCATTTTAACCCCCAAAAGGGATGGGGTTTTATATACAAGCCGGGCCTGGAGGCCGAGATATTCGTCTCCCGAAGAGATGTGGCCCCACACCTACCTACTGGCCACCCGGATCGAGATCTGGAGCCCGGAGAGTTGATCTCATATACCCGACACTGCGGAGAGAGGGGGTGGTTCACCCTCGATGTGAAGAGATGGGTGAAAGGTGGGGATCAGTTGCACCTCCACCACTCTCCGCCATTTCCAAGCAAGGATGATGAGTATGAGGTAGTGTCGCGGGCGGGGAGGGCGCTGTGCTCACTACGCTCGGGTCCGGCGCTGCTGCTGCTGCTCGGTGGCTCGAGCGGTGGGCCGGATCCGGGGACTCGAGCGGCGCTCCTCGCCCGTGAGCGAAAGGGGGTAGTGTGGTTTGGGGGATTTGGTCCGTGACGCCACCCACGGTTTGTGGTGAGGTTGGGGCACCACCGCTGCTATTGACGAGGATCCCGGGAGCGATGGCAGGGAGCAGCTGGGATGTTTCTCTCCCCTCCGTGGGTAGGGGGGTTGGTGATCCCGGGGCCCGGTGAGGTGACGGGGAGGCAGCGGCGGGGAGGTGCAGGGTCGCTTGGACTGCGCAGCGCGGTGCCAGACGGCACGGTAGTACTCACTCAGCCACAAATGGATGCAAAGTCTCTGGTAAAATAAACGGCTGGATGGACGGGTCCCGCAGCCGGCTGCTGTGGTTTCTCCCGGACGGTTGGTGGTGGCTGCCTTTCCCTGCACCTTTTGTGTATCTTCGGTCCCGATGGCTTCCCACCGGTAACCCGATCCCCAGCTTGTATATGGGCCGGAGGAGCCCTTTTGCCCGCAGGCTCTGGCCCTGGGAACCCTAGCTGTGGCGGTAGCTGTATTTCCCTTGTGCTAGTTGGACGGTTGCCTTCAAATCGGGTCTTGGCTGTTTGGAAACCCCTGGTGTTCCGGTCACTAACGGATTTGACCTGTTTAATGGCGACTCCAAGCCTGGTCGGGGTCCGCAGGCCCTGCCGGTTTGTGCTGGCTTCACTTCGCTCCCTGGTTCGGTACCGGCGGGCCACCGCCCGTCCCCGGTCCTATGGTTCCGCGTTGATCTGCCTCTCCTGCAGACGGCCACCACCGTCTGCCAACCTTGCTCTTGGTGCCCGGGCCACGTACCCGGACACGGTCAGATTGCTCCTCTACTACCACTTTACTCCTCACTCTTTCCCTTCCCTAACTGTTCTGACTTCCATTCCCGCCTCCAGGACTGTGAACTCCTCAGTGGGTGGGGCCAACAGCCTGGCTCCACCCCACCTGGTGTGGACATCAGCCCCTGGAGGGAGGCAACAAGGATTTTGTGTCTGACTGATGTGCCTATCTCGGGGTGGGGCTGTTGTGTTGTAGTCCCTGTGACGACCTGGCTAGTCCAGGGCGCCACAGTAGCGGTTCCCGGCTATTTCAGTTAACCCCGTTGTAATTTTACAGTTTTAATGGACCACGGTAGAGAAATGGCAGGCCAACCCAAAAACTTTTGAGCCTTGTAAATACCCCATCCCCCTTCTAGTTGTTTGCCACAGTCTCTGGAGAGGCCGATTGGAGGAAGGGCCTGCGGTGGAGGAGGCCGAGGCCCAGTCACCACTGCAACTGGTGGCTAACCTCCAGGCCAGGGGTCCCCAGACTAGGGGCCCGTGATAAGGACTGTCAGGTAAGGAACTTTTTACCCGGCCCGTATGGACGTCACCCGGACTCGTTCCTGGACTTGGGAAAGGGGTGCGCACCAGTGCTTAGCGGTGGCACCAGGGAACAGGTTGTTTGGGGTGGGTGCAATGAGAAGGTGGCCCGTTCGATTTTGCAACGTTCAAGATGTGCCTCCCATAAAGGGAAGAAAAATGTTCATTTGTTTACGTTACCCCCTTTTTTCTATTTTACAGTTCCTGTTTTTTTTTAAATCAGATAAATATTGCATTTTAAAACTTTCATAAACATACCAACAAATTGTGAGGGTAGTCCTCACACATAGGACCAGGCCAGAATCTTTTGTTTGAACTTAAGTAAAAGGGGGGTGAGATTAAGACGTTCATACTCAGCCAGTTTATTGGATATCATAATTCCCAGATATTTAAACTCTGACACCACCTGAACCGGAGCACAAGTCACCACTACATTGGAAGGCGTTTCATCTAGTGGCATCAAAACAGATTTGTCCCGATTTATCGTGAGCCCTGATATCCTTCCAAAGTTAGATACGACCCTCATTACCGCCTCCAAGGAACTCCCTGCATCTGCCAGAAACAATAATAAATCGTCCGCATATAAGGCCACTTTCTCCTCCACACTCCCATATCGTTAACCCACTACACCAGGATCCCGCCGCATCACCGCCGCCAGTGGTTCGATAGCAAACAACAGGGGGGGACAGTGGGCACCCCTGCCTTGTGCCTCTATAGAGAGAATCTATCTGACATGCTGCCTTTTGCCCTAATTCTTGCCGTAGGAGCAGAGTACAACAGCTGCACCCACCTAATATACACTTCCCCAAACCCCATTGATCGCATCGTAGCCCATAGGTACCCCCACTCTACGCTGTCAAAAGCTTTGGCCGCGTCTAGGGAGAGAATGACCCGCCTCCCCTTATTTTCCACCGGTATCTGCATATTCAGGTACAGTGTCCCAAGGTTAGTTGCCATGGATTTGTTGGGCATAAACCCTGCTTGATCTGGGTGTATTAGGGATGTAATGACTTTGGTGAGCCTATTGCAAGCATCTTAGCTAGGAGCTTTACATCTACCGTCAATAGTGAAATCTGTCTGTAAGAGTCTGGCAAACCCGGGTCTTTGCCTTCTTTAGGGAGTACCACAATTATTGCCTCCTGCATAGACGGCATAAGCTCTCCTCTTTTCAGACATGAATTATATACCTTAAGCAGCACCGGCAGTAAAACCTCCCTATGTTGTTTAAATACTTCAGCCGGAAACCCATCTACCCCCGGCGCCTTATCATTCGCCATATCACTCAGAGCTAGCTCTAACTCCTCTAAGTCAAATGGCTTGTCTAGTAACTCTCTAGATTCCCTTGAGAGGACTGGCACCTGAGCTGTGCCTAGAAATTCATCCACCTCCCCCGCCTCCGGGTGCACCTTGACTGAGTATAGATCAGAGTAGAATGTTTCTAGTACTTTTAGGATCCCTGAGGTGTCCGTGACAACTGCCCCATCTACTGACTGTAACCATGCAATATATGTCGATTCCCTCTGTGCCGCAGCTATCACTGAGAATGGAGAACGGGCGGGTCACCTATTATCAAAGGACTGCATGGTTTGGAACATTTTCTTTCTCTCCGCTGCCTGTATGGTCAATCTATTAACCATCTTTTGAGCTGCCTTCATCCTAGCTTTTGCCGCTGGCGCGGGGTCTGATATTAGAGCATCTTCCGCCTCCCCCAATTCCTGAAACGCAAGCTGATTCTGCCTTCTTGCCTCCGACTTTACCTTAGATATACCCCTTATATACAATCCCCTCAAGTACGCCTTCATTGCCTCCCAAACCATTCCAATAGATGCTGATCCTTCATTGAACCTAAGGTATTCCCTTAAACTATCACTAATACCCCCCCCCCCCTTCTTCCACTAATTGTAACCAATAGGGATTTAATTTCCATAAGGGTCTATTTTGGTTTTGTTGTTCCCCCAGGTCTATTTCTACACACAGGGGCGAATGATCTGATACCGTCCTGGGGAAGTATTTAGTACCCACTACCAAACCTTGCATTGCTTCATTGCCCAAGGCCAGATCAATGCGCGACAGGGATGAGAACGTAGCCGAATAACAGGAGTATTGATACACTTCCGGATGCCGAGTCCTCCACAGGTCAATCAGCGCCATTTCTTTAAGTAAATTGCCGAATGGTGTACAGTTACCCCCCAGTTTTCGTACCTCATGTCTCACTTTGTCCCAATGTGAATTCGGAATATTATTAAAATCTCCCATTATCATAAAGGGAACCCCCTTTAGTCTGCCAATAAATTTATCAGACTGTGAAGTAGTTTGCTGCAATATCGCGGAGGTATGTATAGGGATATAATTACTACGGCTCTTGTCCCCAGCCTACAGGAAAGATATACATACTGCCCATCTTTATCCATGATGACCTTTAGAAATTCAAACCGTGCGCCTGAGCGGACTAGTATACTGGCCCCTCTGGAGTATGCAGAATATGTAGAATGATACCCCACCCTGAACCACCTTCTATCCAGTAGATGCAGCTTCTCCGGTATCATGTGTGTTTCCTGCAAGCAAATTAGGTTAGGTTTTTCTGTGCGTAAAAATTGAAATACTGCTTGTCTTTTGATGCTAGAGGCTAAGCCCCTAACATTCCAACTAATTAGCTTAATGCGTCCCGCCATATGATTAATTGACAAATTCTCGTTCTCCCAGAGCTCCTTAATAGGCCAAATGAGACTGTCGACCGGCCCACCCTCCCCCTAACCCCCCAATATAAACACCCCCCACAACAATAATCATAGTAACACATCGTTGCCACCAGTCCCCTTTGTATCAGGGACGGAGGGCATATGTTTGCCTTTGCAAGTCTGCCAGATACCGCGTCCATCTTTTGTAGCGTTTCCTCTTTTACGACGGACAGGGCCCTATCAACCATCAATAACACCAGAACCAGGACCTCCAGAAGGAGGGGCGGACCCCGCCTGTTTGTCGTGCACGATATCCGGCTGTCCATCTGATCAGTATTGCAGTCCTGCCATATTCTCGCAATGCCCCCTTTTTTTTAATATTAAGGGGGAAGAACAAAAGCAAGTTACGGGAAAGAAGAAGGGAAAAAAGGGAGAAAGAAAGGGGGGGGGGAGTGGGCAAAACAAAGAAGAGAAAGAGAAAAGTAGTATAAGAAGAAGACAGAGGGTGGAATAAGAGGAGCGAGAGGGGAGAAAGAAAAACAAAAAAAAGAGGGGGGGGGGAGAAAAAAAATTCAATATTTATGCATTGTGAGTACAGTATGAGTTGGAAAGTCCCTTTCCATAGCCAGGATTCCATTTCCTCCCATCCTCAGTGGTGTTTTCAGACCCCTTTCCTCTAGAGTCCATTAAATGTAGATTTAAATTTAGATTGCCAAGGTAAACAAAAAAAAAAAAAAAAAAATGTTTTTTAAAATTTTCAAACAGGAACTCCTCCCCGGCAACCATAGCATAGTATTTTTCCTCTACACCACTGCATGCGATGAGAGGTAGGGTGTCCCCAAAAGTCAGTCTCCAGCTTCCCCTTCACGACCCTCCCGCCGCAAGCGTTGTTCATTGCTATCCAGCCATCTTAGCGCTTCCTTAGTATCCAGGAAAAAGTGCACTATTCCTCCAGCTACCACTCTGAGTTTCGCCCAGTACATCATGGAGTATACCAGATTCAGTTGTCTCAGCCTTCTCTTGATGTCAATGAACTTGGCTCTTTGCTTTTGCACTTCTATGGAGTAATCTGGAAAAGTGGATATCTTGGAGCCATTGATGATCAGGTCCGGGTGTCCTCTGGCATGCTTCAGGATATTATCCCGGTCTCTGTAGTGCAGTATTTTGGCCAGGACAGGTCGCGGTGGGTGTCCAGGAGGCAGGGGGCGGGTGGAAACCCTATGGGCTCATTCCACCGCATATAGAGGGGTGAGATGCTCAGATCCAATTTTACTTTTCAGCCATTCCTCAAAAAATTCAGTTGGGGATGTACCTTCCACTTTCTCTGGAATGCCAATTATTCTCAGGTTGTTACGCCTTGATCTATTTTCAAGGTCATCCGTTTTTGCTAGGAGTGCTGCTATTTGCTGTGCTGCACGCTGCCCGTCTCTGTCAGATCCTGCCATGTGGTCCTCCGTGATACTGAGTCTTTGCTCAACTTCTCCTGTTCTCTCTTTCACTTCATGAAGCTTGTGCCGCATGGATGCCATGTCTTCTCTCAGGCTCCCCAGCTGCAGGGTCACCTCAGTAATAGATGCTCTGCAGAGCATTACTGCTGTGAGGATGTCTCTCAGTGTGGGCTCTTCAGGGATATTCTGTGTGCCTGCCAGCTCTCCTAGCTGTGCTGCCTGAGATCTGGGATTTGTCTCTGCCATGCAGGCCTGAGCTCCCTCGCTGCTCTCACCCCTCCCCCCTCCTTCACTCAGCACCATGCTGTCTGCAAGTCCCATATTCATCTGCAGCTCACCTCTCACTGTCTCTCTGTGATGGGCACCGCTCTCCTGCCTGGCAAAACGCTCCAGCCTTGTTGCAGCCTGTCTTCTGGTCTCCTCAGCGTCTGCACCATTATCTTTTCTCTTCTCCATGCTGCCCACGGCACCATCTTGATTCTGCTCCTCCACTTCTCCCACCTGCTTTTTCGGCCCCCTCCTTGTCATATCTGTGCCAGTAAGCAATGCAATCAGGTCAGGGGGGGGACAGAGGGTCGTCCAGCTGCAGCCTGTGACTTCTGAGAGTGTTTTTTTGGTTTTCTCCCCTAGTGATTTTCTAGATGCTTGGCAGGAGCTACAGGATCTGCTTCCACTCACATACTGAGCTAGGCCACGACCTCTTACAGTTCCTGTTTAATAAACAGTGGTGGTCGGACAGCCCGCGGACGGTCTTTATTCAACCAAGGGGGAATGTGACACCCTGGCACACCAGGTAGTCACACAGTCTAGGCCCCCGCACAACACCTTCCCACAAAGGGTTACACCAGCTGACCTGAAACCCTAGCCACCCCCCTTAGGGTAGGACAGACACACCAGTGTCCCGAACCAGGCGGATGAGAAACGCCCACCTAGGGGTCTAGAGAACCCGGGGCGGGAAAAGAAGTAGTTTTAAGTTCGAGTTTAAGCTGAGTTGAGGTTCAAGTCTGAAGTGGAGAAGAGTGGAGTAGTGAGGAGTTGAAGTTCAGTGAGCAAAGGCATCGGGGTTGGAGCCCCGGCGTGCTGGCTAGGTGGCAGACGGTGGTCTGTGTCTGCAGGAGACGGGAAGACGGCTGCCGTAGATCCGAGGTGGACCGGGATAGGGTTGGAGCCCGCCGATACTGACACCAGAGAACCGACCCGGAAACCGTGCACAAAGGGGGTACTTGGACCCTGAAACCAGAACCGGAACAGACGGCCTAACTAATTAACCAATTGAGGGCAGGATTATAGGTCCTGTCCCACCAAAAGTCCCAAAAAGCAGACAACAGCTCACCGCGGGGTATAGGGCATACGCTAGGGCCCGGTAGATCCCAAGAGCCAGTGTCAGCGGGCACGGCTCCCACCCATAGTTCTGGGAGCGGGCTTCCGTGTTTCATACCGGAAAGCCCAAAGAGAACTCACAACAGTGCAGGGAGAAGTGATACAGACAGCCAGCCCAGGCGTGGGACCTGAATGCACCCGGCAGCGGCGGCCGGCCACCGTCACCTTGGTTTACCAGTGGACTCGTCTGAATTCTTTAATTGTGACTAAGCTAACAACCCCCGGTCTGACCGGGCGCGCCGGCCCCTGCAATCATCACCCTTAGCACAGAGACATTGGGCCCCGGGGCATCCATCCCTACCCACGGAGGGGTTAACATCAAGCTGCCATCACATCGCACCCGGGGTACCCAACAGCAGCAGTGGTGGTGCTACACATCACCATACACCGTGGGTGGTGTCACAGACAGTATACGGCAAATCCCGTACAAATACGTCCCCTTTATTTGAAGTGTCTGTGCAACCCCCTGGGCTGGTGGAACATCTCAAGCCACACTGAGCATGTCATTTTGTGTGGTGTTTTTCTAATCTTCTGCTATTGAAAACATTATCTATGAGCTCAAAAACCTTTCAAGTGATGCGGTTTTTTAAAAAGCTGATCTGCTTTTGCAGCTAAAAAACGTACTCTCAAAAAATGCAGCAAAAACGCTGTGTGCGAATGTGACGCCGCAGGAACGAGGAACTTCTCCTTACCTGCCACATGCCAGCAATGAGGAAGGAAGGAGGTGGGCGGGATGTTCGTCCCGCTCATCTCCGCCCCTCCGCTTTGATTGGCCAGCCGCTTAGTGACGTCGCGGTGACGTCGCTGTGATGCCGAACGTCCCTCCCCATTGAGGGAGGGATTGTTCGGCAGTCACAGCGACGACGACCAGGTAAGTGCGTGTGACGCTGCCGTAGCGATCACCATATATCGGCATAACGATAGGGGCGGGTGCTATCACGCTCGCCATCGCTAGCATCGGCTAGCGATGTCGCAGCGTGTAAAGCCCGCTTTAGATCAGGAATAGAACAGCCATTTATAGGACATTCGATAACTTTCCCAAATTCCGATGAAAAAATATTCAGCACATTCTGCATTGAACTACTGTCCTCAATTTATTATATATTTTAGGAGTCGGAGTCGGTCCATTTTATACCGACTCTGACTCCACCAAAATGAACTCCGACTCTACAGCCCTGGAAGATACTATCACAGTTTGTTTATTTTGATTCCTTTCTTTTTAACCCTTACTGGGTAGGTATTGCTGGAATTTAAAGGGAACCTGTCAGTAGAAACTTTGCACTAAACCTAAAAGATTCCCCTATTGCAGCTCCTGGGCTGCATTGTAGCATGGTTCCTATTGTTATTGTGCCCCCTTTTAGACCAAAATAAATACATTATAAAGTGGTACCTTTTCCTATTGTTAATCGTACACGGGGGCGGGCTGTCTGCTGTCTGTTATCCTGCCTCCTGCTGCTTTACGCCGTCCCCCATCGCTCAATTTCATACTTGGACGCCGCCCAGTGCGCCCGAGGTCTCACGCATGTGCTGTGCCACTCTAGCGGGACTGTGCACTGTGCACAGTGTGACCGCTGGTGATGTTTTGCGCGGGCGTGAGATTATGGGCGGCGCTGTGATTTTCATCAGCAAGTACCCGCCCATAATCTCGTGCCCGTGCTTTCCCCTCTGACTCGACCGTTCTGCGCAAGCGCTGGCCAGATGACCCCATGTCACCTCTTTCCCATCTTGGTAAGAGGTGACGTGGATTCATCTGGCCAGCGCTTGCGCAGAACGGTGGACGCAGAGGGGAAAGCGCGGGCACAAGATTATGGGCGGGTACTTGCTAATGAAAATCAGAGCGCCGCCCATAATCTCACGCCTGCGCAACACGTCACCAGCGGTCACACTGTGCAGTCCCGCCAGAGTGGCACGGTGCATGCGCGAGACTTCAGGCGCACTAGGCGGCGTCCTGAAGTATGAAATTGAGCGGGGGACGGCGTAAAGCAGCAGGAAGCAGGATAACGAACACCAGACAGCCCGCCCCAGTGTACGATGAACAAGATTTGCATAGGAAAAGGTACCACTTTATAAAGTATTTATTTTGGTCTAAAAGGGGGCACAATAACAATAGGAACTATGCTAGAATGCAGCCCAGGAGCAGCAGAAGGGGAATCTTTTAGGTTTTGTGCAAAATTTCTGCTGACAGGTTCCCTTTAATCCTTCCCTTGAAGTGTTTTAGAGACTCATCAGCTGTCCCTTTGGAGGATATAGACCTCAGTAAATTTTTCTGAAGTGTTCAATGACCTGCCTAATTTTAAATAATCAAAGATGGAGTCATTTTGCTGTGGAAACCGCATTATCATTATAATACAAAAATGTAAGCATAGCCTCAAAGCTTGTCTGGGTTATAGCTATGCAAAAAAATTGAAGTGATATATAGAAGTGCTGATATTTTATATTGGCAAAGTACTGGCTTCTGAAGTATTCCCATGTAAAGCACAAGGCCCCAAAATTTCATAATTTCTACCACATTTAACGGGGTCCAATTAGCAATTGATGAAGTGGGGCTTTGGGAAAAAAATTAATGGGTGTTTTCATTTGTTTGGGCCATCATGAGATTTATGAAATCCTCTTAGAAAAAGATTACCCCTTCGTGACCCTGGACATAAATGGTACTTAACCCCTTCATGACCTTTGACGGATCTACCCGTCATGGATTGTATGAGGTTAAGCTCTGCCCCTGCCGCGGGCAGGTTGCGGCGATCGGTGCACATATCAGCTGTTTTCAACAGCTGACAAGTGTGCCTGCATGTTACGAGTGGAATCGCATTCCACCCGTAACATTAACCCCTTACATCTCGCTGCCAAAGTCTGGCAGCGAGATATATATACGCGCGGTCAGGATTTTCACTTACCGCCGCCCCCACCGGAAATCACGTGACTTCCGGTGGTTGCCATGGTAGCTCAGGGTTATGTGATGACGCCTGCAGCTATGACGAGTCCCTTTCGTTTTCACTCGGCCCGGAGCCGAATGAATCAGGAAGTGACCGTATCTGCTGTTTACAGCTGTATAGCTGTGATCAGCAGATAGGGCAGAGCGATCGGATTGCTGATCGCTATAGCCCCCTAGGGAGACTAGTAAATTAAAAAAAAAAAAAAGTTTTAAAAAATAATAAAAAAAAAAACCTAAAAGTTCAAATCACCCCCCTTTCACCCCATTGAAAATGAAAAGGTTAAAAAATAAATAAATACACATTTGGTATTGCCGCGTTCAGAAATGCCCGATCAAAATATAAAATCAATTAATCTGATTGGTAAACGGCGTAGTGGCAAAAAAATTCCAAACCCCAAAATTACGTTTTACGCAAAATGCAATAACAGGCGATCAAAACGTAGCATCTGCGCAAAAATGGTACCGTTAGAAACGTCCGCTCGAGACGCAAAAAATAAGGCGTCACTCAGCCATAGATCCCAAAAAATGAGAACGCTATGGGTTTCGGAACATGGCGCAAAACGTACGCCACTTTTATTGGACAAACTTGTGAATTTTTTTAACCCCTTAGATACAAGTAAACCTATACATGTTTTGTGTCTACAAACTCACACCGACCTCAGGCATCATACGCACACATCAGTTTTACCATATAGTGAACATGGTGAATAAAACATCCCAAAAACTATTGTGCCATCACACTTTTTTTGCAGTTTTTCCACACTTGGAATTTTTTTGCTGTTTTCCAGTACACCATATGGTAAAACTTATGGTTTCATTTAAAAGTACAACTCGTCCCGCAAAAAACAAGCCCTCATATGGCAAGATTGACGGAAAAATAAAAAAAGTTACGGCTCTCGAAAGAAGGGGAGCAAAAAACAAAAAAGCAAAAACGGAAAGTGCCCGGGGGCTGAAGGGGTTAATATTTGGCGGGGACGTCTTGACCTTGGACATAACGGTTTGTCCTGGTGCAGGAACTGTGCTGATGTGATATCTGCTGGGATCTTGGCTTACGTGACAGCCGAGCTCCAACTCTCAAATCCAAGGATGGTTCCTGCACCATCCCTGGCTGTTTAACCCCCTAAATGCTGTACTAGATATCGATCGCAGCATTTAGGGGGCGGTGTTCCCTCTCTCGCCCAACCGATGCCCCCGCGACGTCATCATGAAGGCTTGATCGTTGCTTTGGTGATCCGAGGTCATCATGATGAGCTCCGGATCACTCAGCTATAGGAAGGCATTGTAGATTATTCTGGGATCATGGTTTAAAAGGCTTCCTGTCAGTGCAGCATTGACAGATATAATGTATTGTAATGCTGGTGCATTGCAATACATTATATCAGCAATCAGGGCGATAAAAGTTAATAAGTTCCATATAGGGACTATGTAAAAAAAAGTTTAAAAAAAAAAATTTAAAATATTTTTTAACAAATCAGAAAATATAGAACAAAAAATAAAATTCCACCAATAAACATGTAATATTTATGTTAAAAAAAAAGCACACATAATTGATATTGCCACATCCGTAACAACCCAATCTATAAAACTGTCACATTAGTTAACGCATTCTGTGAACACGGTAAAAAAAAAAAGTTAAACAACATAGGAAAAACTGTCTTTTTATCATAAAGCTGACAAAAAAGTGAAATAAATTGCGATATAAAACGCACATTTAAATAAAAATCCTATCGCTAAAAACATCATCTTCTCTTGCAATAAACAATCAGCCATACTGCTTCATCAGCAAAAATAATAAAGCTGCAGCAATGCAAAATTTTTTTAATAAAAATGTTTATGATGTTAAAGCGGCAACATATAAAAAACAATATAAATGTGGTACTGCTGTAATCATACTGAATTTAATAATAAAGTTGCGGTATCATTTATACTGCAAGATGAACCACAGAAAAAAATAGTAATAAAACCAATTTTTCAACTGCTGTTGATTTGTTTATTCTGCCTCCCAAAGGCTCAGCTCACATTAATTCTGCATTTTATGCTGAGCGCTTACATCGGGGTTTGTGTAAAACCTAGAAAAATATGATTCAGATAAAATTTCCAACAGAAAATTAAATGTAATGAGGCAGAAGGAGTCACTTTCAGCTCCTGTCTGGCCTGTGGTGCGTCAGTGTCCATCTTTTTAGATGTGCACAAAAGTGGAGTCGACAACAGTTTTGAACAGACGAACATCTCTGAACAGAGGCCAAACGGAGCCTGGAGTAACTTTGCCTTATGAGTGAGTGGATCCATCAGAGATTTCACCTAAATCATGTTTTTCGGAGATGTAAATAAAAACCCTGATGTAAAAGCTCAGCATAGAACACAGAATAAATGTGAACTGAGCAAAAATGTTCTGTACCTCAAATTGTCACCAAGTAGCACTCAACCCAGAAATAATAAGTCTCACTCACATCCGTCACCTGTTAACGGAAGGTTCTGAAAAAGCGCTATGACTCCCCCCAAAAAAGAAAATTAGCAAATTCTGCGCCCCCAAATCCTAATGCCCCTACCCACTCTGAGCACCACAATGTGCCAAAGCCACAGTTAATGTCCACATGCCACATGTACAGCATTGTAGTGACGAAAGTCTGCTTAATTTACGGAGAGCACAATTTTCAGGAACTACAATGTATTGAGCATTACATGTGCTATTTCCAGAGAACAAAATGTCACTACACTCCTAGTCCCAAATGGGTGTACTTTCCAAAATGTGGTCATTTGATGTGGTTTCTGCTGTTCTGACACTTAGGGGCTTTGCAAATGGAGTCCGTAAACTATTCTAGGATAATCTTTGCTCCAAAAGTCAAATTGCGGTCCTTTCCTCCTGAGCCCTGCCTTGTGGCAAAATAAAACTGTACAGTCACATGTGGGTATTGGTGTACTCAGTTGAAATTGCACAACAATTCTACAGTGCATTTTCTCTTGTTACCCTTGTGAAAATGAAAGATTTGGGGTTAAAGCAACATTTTGTGTTAAAAATTTATTTTATCACTTTCAAAGCTCAACATAAAATTCTGTGAAGCACTTTTGGGTCTAAGGCGGGCTTTGCACGTTGCGACATCGCAAGCCGATGCTGCGATGTCGCACGCGATAGTCCCCGCCCCCGTCGCAGGTACGATATCTTGTGATAGCTGGCGTAGCGAAAATTATCGCTACGCCAGTTTCACATGCACTTACCTGCCCTGCGACCGTCGCTCTGGCCGGCGACCCGCCTCCTTCCTAAGGGGGCGGGTCGTGCGGAGTCATAGCGACGTCACACGGCAGGCGGCCAATAGCGGCGTAGATGAGCAAGATGTAAACATCCCGCCCACCTTCTTCCTTCCGTAGAGCCGCCGGCGGCAGGTAAGGTGAAGTTCCTCGCTCATGCGGCGCAACACAGCGATGTGTGCTGCCACAGGAACGAGGAACAGCATCGTACCATCACTGCAGCAAAATTATGGAAAAGTCGGAGCTTGCAACGATGATACGATAACGACGCTTTTGCGCTCGTTTATCGTATCATCTAGAATTTACACACAACGATGTCGAAAGTGACGCTGAATGTGCGTCACTTTCGATTTGACCCCACCGACATCGCACGTGCGATGTTGCAACGTGCAAAGCCGCCCTAAGGCAGGGGTCTCAAACTCAGCTGGGGAAATATCCGCACATAGAAAAAAAAATTGAGAGGGGCCGCATTCCGTGCAGGACAAAGTGACATTTTTATTGATTCCATGTTTTTCTATACGCCGTTGGATCACTATTGTGAACATTTTTTGCTTGATTATAACAAACCTGCACTTTTTTGTTAAGTATATACCGTATTTTTCGGACTATAAGACGTACCGGACCATAAGACGCACCCTGGTTTTAGAGAAGGAAAATAGGAAAATAAAACTTTAAGCAAAAAATGTGATCATGACACACTGTTATGGGGCGAGGATCTGCTGCTGACACTATTATGGGGGTAATGTCCCCAAATTCTCTACCAAATTCTCCGCATGCACCATCACCGCACACCCCTGCACTACCGCACGCATCATCACCGCACACCCCTGCACTACCGCACGCATCATCACAGCACATACACCGGCACTACCTCAGTGACGACCCCGCTGACAGCGCAACTCCCTTCAGTTGCTGTGTGGAGCTCCCAGGAGCGGCGGTGTTCTACTGCCGCTCCTGTCAGCTTCATGTAGCAGAGCTGAAAGCGTTGCGGGACCTCTGTGAATTATGTCGGACCTGGAGGGGTATTTGGGGATTTTAATAAAGTGGTGAAAGAGGGTGGTTTTTTTTGTCTTTTATTCCAACTAAAGTATTTTATTGGGTGTATGTGTTTATTTACTTTCACTTACAGGTTAATCATTGGGGTGTCTCAGACGCCTGCCATGATTAACCCCTTATTACCCCAATTGCCACCGCACCAGGGCAATTCGGGATAAGCCGGGACTGTCGCATCTAATGGATGCGGCAATTCCGGGCGGCTGCTTGCTGATATTTTTAGGGTGGTGGGCCCCCCATAACGTGGGGCTCCCCATCCTGAGAATACCAGCCTTCAGCCATATGAGTTTATCTTGGCTGATATCAAAATTGGGGGGGACCGCACGCCGTTTTTTTTTTAATTTATTTTTTTTTAATGCAAGAAATAGACCCACCCACTGGCGGCTGTGATTGGTTGCAGTGAGACAGCTGTCACTCATCGTGGGGGTGTGTCTGACTGCAACCAATCATAGGCGCCGGTGGGCGGGGAAAGCAGTGAATACGAGATTGAATAATGGGCGGCCGGCATTTTCAAAATCAGGAGAAGCCGCCAACAGTGTGACAGCCATGCAGCGCCGCGTCGGTGATCGGTAAGGCTGCTTTCACACTACGTCTTTTTAACATGCGTCCTGAACGTTTTTTTAACGCAAAAACGGATCCAGTGCAAATGCGTTTTCATTTCAATGCATTTGCAATGGACTCGCGTTAACATGCGTTCACCTGCGTTTGCGTGCGTTATAGTGAGGATCCAGCGACTTGCAGTTTTTTAACATCTTTCAAAAACGCTACATGTAGCGTTTTTGAGCTGCGTCCAAATACTGCAAATCGCTGGATCCTGACTAAACAGCATGCAAACGCATGTGAACGCTGGCATGCTGATAGGCAGGATCCTGCTTGCTCTACTGAGCATGCCCAGAACCAGTCTCGCGTGATCAGTCCCTCTCTCTCCTACCTCTCTGTCTCTCCCCCTCCCTCTCCTCCACCTGAGAGCTGCGGACACTCGTAACCAAGGTAAATATCGGGTAACCACTTATCTTAGTTACCCGATGTTTACGTTGGTTACGTGTGCAGGGAGCCCGGCTCCTAGCAGCTGCAGACGCTCGTAATCAAAGTAAATATCGGGTATCCAAGCAAGTATACCCGATGTTTACCTTGGTTACGAACCTCCGCAGTTGTAAGAAGCCGGCTCCCAGTCTGGCACGTTTAGTTCCCATCACTCCCGATCACATGACTCCAATGCCCGCCCCTAAACATCCAGTGACAGGATCCTGCAAAGTAACACATGCGTTTGCATGTGTTTTTTGCTGTAAAAGCAGGATCCGCTTTTGCAGCAAAAAAACGTTCAGGACGCATGTTAAAAAGACGTAGTGTGAAAGCAGCCTAAGTGGGTGAGAGTGAGTGAATGAGTCAGTGAGTGTGAGAGAGAGAGGCTGGGGCCACACGGGGCACTACTGCGATGCTCGCATGACACTCGGCTCGTGCTGGCAGCACAGCAGGAGCCGAGTGTCATGCTAGTGTCCCTGCATCTGAGTGCGGTCCGACTGTGCGAGCGGACCACAGCTGCGGGAGGGAGGGATTTATTTATCCCCCTCTCTCCTCCGTAGCCGGCTATTGCAAGTCTCGCTCTGCACACGCGGTACACCGGAGTACTGCGAGTGCAGTGCGATTTTTCTCTCGCCCCATTCACTTGAATGGGTGCGAGAGAAAGAGTCTCGCATTACAATCACAGCATGCTGCGATTGTTTTCTCGGTCCGATTAGGGCTGAGAAAATAATCGCTCGTGTGCAGACACACAGGCTAGAATTGGTGCGAGTGGAATGCGATGTTTTATCGCACTCTACTCGCACCGATTTTCTTAGGCAAGAGAGAGATATTTTCTGACAAGCAATGAATTTATCTCACTTCTGGGTATGCTCAGAAGTAAAAACTGAATCCGGTACATGCTTCCAGCGTTTGATGCATGCCACCGGATTCGGCGTGCATAGACTTTCATTATGCACCATGTCACACAGCGCCGCATGCGGCGCTATGCAGTTTTTTGCCGCTGGCAAAAAAGGTTCTCTGCGTCCTGTGCGCCCGCCAGAGGGACGATTTTTGCAGCAACCGGCAAAAACCGGATCAAACGCGAGTACATGCGGCACAATCCGGCGCTAATAAAAGTCTATGAGGAAAAACCGCACCCGGCGGAAAAGCGTCGGATTGTGCCGCACAGCAAAAACCTGATGTGTGAAAGCAGTCTAACACATCCGTGTTCATGTGGAGTGCCTCCTTCCAGAGTTCTGATCTCTTAAATGGTGAATTTAACCCTTTAGCATTAATGGACATGAATCTAATCACCATCGAGAAAATTTACAGAGTTGCCATGGGCTGCATTGAGTACCTTATCCCAACCTTTGGGAAGGTAAGCCAAATAGAGATTAATTGCAGGAAAATATCTTCGCTTACATACTCCAGTATGAGTAACTAGACCACTTGTGTACACGTCCATCCTCCGATAATATTGCTGCTTGTTACATAGATCATGTTGCATCAGATTTTTTTTTTTTTTCAGATTGAGAAACTAACAAAGAAACAAGTAAACCTAGCTCAATTGATTGAGCTACAATACAGGGCACTAACTGGGGCTGGCTGAGCCCTTCACCCAAATTTAAACATGGTGCTGAGAAAAAAACCTACAAAAGCACCCAGTGATCCCAAACGAGAAAGCTCAAAGGCCTCCGACACACATCCGTGCCGCCGGTACGTGTTTGGTACGTTTTTGCACATACTGGCGGCATGGAGACACGTAGACCAATGCTACCCTATGGTAGTGTGACGCCCTGGACTAGCCAGGTAGTCACAGACATAACATACACACCCCCACCCTAGGCAGTTACAACAGTCAGACAAAAACCCTTGTTACCTCCCTCCAGGGTCTGATGTCCACACCAGGTGGGGCGGAGCCAGGCGGTTGGCCCCACCCACCGAGGAGTTCACAAGCCTGGAGGCGGGAAAAGCAGTAGATCAGTTTAGGAGGTGAAAGTGAGAGGTCACAAACTGCGTGTGTCTGGGTAGGAGCCCAGGCACTGACAGCAAGGTTGGCAGACGGTGGTGGCCGTCTGCAGGAGTTAGCGGAACTCTGTGGAACCGTAGGACTGGGGTTGGACGGTGGCCCACCGGTGCCGAACCGGAGAGCAGAGTGAAGCTAAGCACACAGGCAGGGCCATCGGACCCAGACCAGGCTTGGAGCCACCGACAATAGTCAAATCCGAGTGTGACAGGAACCCCAGGGGTTTCCGAACAACCAAGTCCCGACAGAAGGCAACAGTCCACACCGTGAGGATATACAGCCACCGCCACAGGCTAGAGATCCAAGGGCCAGCGCCTGCGGGCAAAAGGGCTCCTACGGTACCTATACGCCGGGGAGCAGACTACCGTTGGGAAACCATCGGAGTCAACACAGTTTAGACAGGTGCAGGGAAAGACAGCCACCATCAGCCGTCCGGGGAGAGTACAACAACACTGCAGCCGGCTGTGGGACCCGTCCATCCGGCCGTTTGGTTTACCAGAGACTCTGTCATTGATTGTCTAAGTGAGTACACCAGTGCCGTCCGGCACCGCGCTGTCCCTGCAACCCTGCACCCCGGCCATCCAGCCTCCCCATTACATCACCGGGCCCCGGGAGCACCGACCCCCTACCCACGGAGGGGACAACATCCTAGCTGCTCCCTACCAACTCTCCCGGGATCCCCGTCATCAGCAGCGGTGGTGCCATCATCACCACATCCCGTGGGTGGCGTCACGAACTCTCTCCCCAAACAAACCATCCCTTTTCACTCACGGGTGAGGAGAGCTGCTCGAGTCCCCGAGTCTGGCCCATCGCTCGAGCCACCGAGTAGCAGCAGCAGAAGCCCCGGACCCGAGCGTGGCGAGCGCGTCCCCTCCGCCCGCGACAGTAGCAGGCACACACACGTAAAAACACATGGAACGTGCGTTTGTGCGTGTGTACCTATTCCCACACGGTCGACATGTCCGTTTTTCGCCGGCATCACGCAGGCACAGACCTACTAAAGTCAATGGGTCCGTGCCTGCACTAACGGCACACGTAGCATATCTGTGTGCTACACGTACTGTCCGTGTGCGTTTTTTAGTTAGCGATGTCGGTCAATCTATTTTTAATTTGTCAGTCAATTTACCTTATTTTCTGTGGTTGTCAGTCAATATCCCTTTGTCGGTCAGTCTGTATCTCCCCCTGTCCATTACTTACCGATCCCCGATCACCAGCACGGCGATGAACAGTTGTGCAAAAGATACGCGGCTTCAATTATTTTGAAAATGCCGACCGCTCATTATTCAATCTACTATTCCCTGCTTCCCCCACCCATCGGCGCCTATGATTGGTTGCAGTGAGACAGCTGTCACTCAGCGTGGGGGCGTGTCTGAATGTAACCAATCACTGCATCCGGTGGGAGTGTCTATATTGTGCAGTAAAATAAATAACCCCCCCATTTTTGATACCAGCCATGGTAAAGTGACACGGCTGAAGGCTGGTATTCTCAGGATGGGGAGCCCCACATTATGGGGAGCCCACCACCCTGACAATATCAGCCAGCAGCCGCCCGGAAAAGCCGCATCCATTAGATGCGACATTTCCGGGACTCTACCCGACTCTTCCCGAATTGCCCTGGTGTGGTGGCAATTGGGGTAATAAGGAGTTAATGGCAGCAGCCCATAGCTTCCACTAAGTCCTAGGTTAATTATGGCAGCCGTCTCCCCAAGATAACTGCCATGTTTAACCTGTTATTAAAATTAAATAAACACACATTCAAAAAACCTTTATTTAGAATAATTTAAAACAAACAAACACCCTCGATCACCAAATTAATAAAACTAAAAAACGCATCCAGGTCCGCCGTAATCCATGGATGTCCCACGACGCTCTCAGCTCTGCTACATGAAGGTGACAGGAGCGGCCACACACAATGACCGCTCTCCATAACCTCCAAGCAGCAACTTAAGTGAGCCGCGCGATCACCAATGACGTCACTCAGGTTACTCGCGGCCACCACTGGATCCTCCCCTTGTGACTGCGAGTCACCCAAGTGTCTGAAGTGAGCTGCGCGATCAGCGAAGAAGTCACAGGTGAGTTGTGGTGTCAGGTGGGTGACGCCGCAGATAACCTACGTGACGGCAGCGCAAATGTCGCCGCTAACTTCAGTTACTCAGGGGATTAGCAGACACCGGTGATTCCATCACGGGTGAGGTGACCGCTAATCAGGACGCCACACACAGACAAAGCCGTGGTATGACAATTCTCATCGCTTGTCTCTGTCTGTGTCGGCTGTCAGCGGTTATGTAGCATCGACATTTTACAACACACACAGATCAACACATACGGATACCACACGGACATGACACGTACGCATACACGGACATTCCACACGTACACACGGCAAGTATACGTCATCACACAGATGTCATGTACCGGAGAAACGCCCATAAAAAAAATGGAACACGGACCCGAAAAACGGAACGGGAGACACGTATGTTTTTTTCTGCGGAAGTGTGTTTCAGGCCAAAAGGAAAATCAGAAAAATCAATGAGTGAAAAAAGAAAATTAAAGTTCAAGGGAGTTCTGAGGGGCAAGATGAAGAGGTCCATATTCAGACCCAGGTGCCTGGAGGTATCGGGATCCGTGCCAGGGTCGGCTCCTATCTTCAAAAGTCCCAAAAGGAGGGTTTGAAGAAAAAATAAAGACTGATTTAGATAGGGCATGAAGGGGCAGATGACATGGTTAACCAAAGACAGTCACTGCATCTTATCTGGAATCTTGAGCAGTCTCTTTACTTAATGAGTCACACAATATCCTTATTGTGACTAGTTAGCATCAGACTTATGCTGGGTTCACACTAAACGACAGCGACAACGACGTCGCTGTTACGTCACCATTTTCTGTGACGTAACAGCGACCTTGTAAGTCGCTGTTATGATCGCTGCTTAGCTGTCAAACACAGCAGAAGCAGCGATCATAAGGTCGCTGTGCTACATGTTCAGAGAGCAGGGAGCCGCGCTTAGCGCTGGCTCCTTGCTCTCCTGCAGCACACATCGGGTTAATTAACCCGATGTGTGCTGCAGCTACATGTCACAGTTCAGAGAGCAGGGAGCCGCGCTTAGCGCTGGCTCCTTGCTCTCCTGCAGCACACATCGGGTTAATTAACCCGATGTGTGCTGCTGCTACATGTCACAGTTCAGAGAGCAGGGAGCCGCGCGCACTGCTTAGCGCTGGCTCCTTGCTCTCCTTGCTACAGTATACATCGGGTTAATTACCCGATGCATACTGCAGCCACATGTCACAGTGCAGGAGCCGGCACTGGCAGCAAGAGCGGAGGCTGGTAACCAGCGTAAACATCGGGTAACCAGGGAAAGGTCTTCCCTTGGTTACCCGATGTTTACGCTGGTTACAGCTTACCGCAGCTGCCAGTGCCGGCTCCTGATCGCTTCATTTCGTCGCTCTCTCGCTGTCACACACAGCGATGTGTGTGTCACAGCGGGAGAGTGACGACCAAAAAATGAAGCTGGACATTCAGCAACGACCGGCGACCTCACAGCAGGGGCCAGGTCGTTGCTGGATGTCACACACAGCGACAGCGACGGGACGTCGCTGCAACGTCACAGAAAATGGTGACGTAGCAGCGACGTCGTTGTCGTTGTCGCTGTGTGTGACACCAGCTTAAGGGTACCTTCACACTTAGCGATGCAGCAGCGATCCGACCAGCGATCTGACCTGGTCAGGATCGCTGCTGCATCGCTACATGGTCGCTGGTGAGCTGTCAAACAGGCAGATCTCACCAGCGACCAGTGAACAGCCCCCAGCCAGCAGCGACGTGCAAGCGACGCTGCGCTTGCACGGAGCCGCCGTCTGGAAGCTGCGGAGACTGGTAACTAAGGTAAACATCGGGTATGGTTACCCGATGTTTACATTAGTTACCAGTGTGAGCAGGGAGCAGGGAGCCGCGCACACTGAGCGCTGGCTCCTTGCTCTCCTAGCTACAGTACACATCGGGTTAATTAACCCGATGTGTAATGCAGCTACATGTGCAGAGAGCAGGGAGCCGCGCACACTGCTTAGCGCTGGCTCCTTGCTCTCCTAGCTGCTGTACACATCGGGTTAATTAACCCGATGTGTACAGCAGCTACATGTGCAGAGAGCCGGAGCCGGCAGCACAGGCAGAGTGAGAGCTGCAGAGGCTGGTAACTAAGGTAAATATCGGGTAACCACCTTGGTTACCCGATGTTTATCTTGGATACAGCTTACCTCAGCTGTCAGACGCCGGCTCCTGCTCCCTGCTCGCTTCATTTGTCGCTCTCTTGCTGTCACACACAGCGATCTGTGTGTCACAGCAGGAGAGCGGCTTTGAAGAAAACGAACCAGGGCTGTGTGTAACGAGCAGCGATCTCGCAGCAGGGGCCAGATCGCTGCTCATTGTCACACACAGCGAGATCGCTAATGAGGTCACTGCTGCGTCACAAAAAGCGTGACTCAGCAGCGATCTCGGCAGCGAGCTCGCTGTGTGTGAAGCACCCCTTAGCCTTTAGGGTACCTTCACACTTAGCGATGCAGCAGCGATCCGACCAGCGATCTGACCTGGTCAGGATCGCTGCTGCATCGCTACATGGTCGCTGGTGAGCTGTCAAACAGGCAGATCTCACCAGCGACCAGCCCCCAGCCAGCAGCGACGTGCAAGCGACGCTGCGCTTGCACGGAGCTGCCGTCTGGAAGCTGCGGAGACTGGTAACTAAGGTAAACATCGGGTATGGTTACCCGATGTTTACATTAGTTACCAGCGCACAGCTGTGTGTGCAGGGAGCAGGGAGCCGCGCACACTGAGCGCTGGCTCCTTGCTCTCCTACCATAGCTACAGTACACATCGGGTTAATTAACCCGATGTGTAATGCAGCTACATGTGCAGAGAGCAGGGAGCCGCGCACACTGCTTAGCGCTGGCTCCTTGCTCTCCTAGCTGCTGTACACATCGGGTTAATTAACCCGATGTGTACAGCAGCTACATGTGCAGAGAGCCGGAGCCGGCAGCACAGGCAGCGTGAGAGCTGCAGATGCTGGTAACTAAGGTAAATATCGGGTAACCACCTTGGTTACCCGATGTTTATCTTGGATACAGCTTACCTCAGCTGTCAGACGCCGGCTCCTGCTCCCTGCTCGCTTCATTTGTCGCTCTCTTGCTGTCACACACAGCGATCTGTGTGTCACAGCAGGAGAGCGGCTTTGAAGAAAACGAACCAGGGCTGTGTGTAACGAGCAGCGATCTCGCAGCAGGGGCCAGATCGCTGCTCAGTGTCACACACAGCGAGATTGCTAATGAGGTCACTGCTGCGTCACAAAAACCGTGACTCAGCAGCGATCTCGGCAGCGAGCTCGCTGTGTGTGAAGCACCCCTTAGACCATTCTTCTGGAATATGGCGTGGTGGTGAGGATCCATCTTGATGTTCCTTGGAGGGGGTAAGTAGGTTCCATTCCTTGCATAATTGAAGAGCTTGTTCCGGGTTGCATGCCACGTGCTTGCCCTGCTTTTTTTAATTTCACTGGAAAGCCCCATTTGTATGGAATGTTGTTCTCTGAGAATTTTTGTACTGTTTATGAAGGCTCTTCTGCGGGCTAGAGTGACTGCTAATAGGTCAGTAAATATAGCAATGCCTTGGAATCGCTCTGGCAGTGAGGGTGGATTGCGGGCTGCTTCCATTAATTTCTCTTTTTTATGAAAAAAGTGAATTCTCATTATGACATCTCTGGGGGTCGAGGAAGGCAATTTTTTTTTTTTTTTGTGTAGCGTCTGGTAGCAGGCATGAGAAGTAATCTGTGAGGAGTTCTTCAAGCTAGTCTGTTTTAACAGATTCTGTGATGCTACTCAGTCTGACATTATTTCGGCGCGATCAATCTTTCATATCAACTATTTTAAGCTTCATGGCATCCAATTCTTCATCCATAGATACCACAGAGTCCACCACCTCACTGTGTGCAGTTGTTAGTTCTGCCATCTTGTCCTCTAGATGGGATGTGTAGTCCCCTATTGCTGCGATATCTCTTTGCATAGACTTGAGTACACTTTGCATGTCCCTTGTAAAGGAAGCCATTAGCTCTGCCATGAGTTTCCTCATAGTATATTCTGTCAGTGGCTCTGAGGAATGTTCACCAGGATCCTGGTTGTCTCTCCCTGTGCTACAGCCTGAGGCCTGTGAGCCTTCTGTGGGGGGGGGGGGGGGGGGTTGGATTTAAAAATTCAAGGCCGACTTCGCCTCCCCCGGCTGCTCCCCATTGTTCTGGTCTGATTCATCCTTATCTTGCACTGACAATCGGCAGTGCCCCCCACAGTGGTCTTTGATTGTGACTCATTCTGCCTGTAGCTTCTGACTCACTCAGCCTGCGGGGAAGGGGGTGGGGGGGGGGGGTAGTATTCTTAGATGCTGTCAGGCCATGCTGTGATCTTCCAGCACCATCTTGGAATCCATCTGCCTTTGGATAGAATTGGGTAAGCTTTAGGGGCTTTTCCTCCCTCTGCCACGGCCGCGCCGTACCTCCTTCATACCCCTGCTTTCCTGGGGTCTTTAGCCTCCAAATAGGACTCGAGCTAGCTCAAATGAATGCTTTGTGCCGCTGTATGGAGCCGGTAAGCACAGGAGCAGAGTTACTGTGCTTCTGTCTCCATGTGCTGCTGGCCACGCCCCCATAAAAGATAATTTTGGCAAAAAAGTCATGCTTTATTTTAAATATTTTCTTTTACATTTAATCCCCTTCTAATATTGTTTTACAATTAGCAGCATCATACAGTCATCTTATCCAACATCTTTTAGTAATGTCCCCCATCCTGTGGTAATGTCGCATCCTGTAGTAATGTCCCGTTTGTGTCCTGTATAATATGCACATCCTTCTGTCCTGTAGTTATATCCCCCATACTGGTAGCAGTGTCCCCCATCCTTGTCCCCTGTAGTAATGTCCCCATCTTGTCCCCTGTAGTAAAGTCTCCCATCCTTGTGCCCTATAGTAATGTGCCCCTCCCCTCCCTTGTACCTTGAGTAATTTGCCCATCTTTGTGCCCTGTAGTAATGTGCCCATCCTTGTACCCTGTAGTAATGTCTCCCATCCTTGTGCCCTGTAGTTTTGTGCCCATCCTTGTAGTATTGTCCATACTTGTGCCCTGTAGTATTGTGCTCATCCCTGTGCCCTGTAGTATTCTGCCCATCCTTGTAGTATTGTGCCCATCCTTGTAGTATTGTCTATCCTTGTGCCTTGTAGTACTATGCCCATCCTTGTAGTATTGTGTCCATCCTCATGCCCATCCTTGTAGTATTGTGCCCATCCTTGTAGTATTGTGCCCATCCTTGTGCCCTCATCCTTGTCCCCTATTATACCGCTCTTCACAAACGCCAAAAAAAAAAACCAAACTTCTCACCTTTCCTCCCTTTTCCCTCAGGGCTGCGTGCGAATTAGTGTTTGCAGCGTTTTGGAGGCAGTATGTTTCAGCTGCATCCAGAGCACTGGGTTGTACAGTACAAGCAGAGGGGATTTCTAGAAATTCCATCCACTGTGCGTGTGCGGCCCTCAGCAAACATTGACCTGCGGTGCGGCTTTTAGAGTCGCAAGTGTCATCTGTACTGAGAATATAGCGAGGAGACCGCAGCGGCCCGAACTCAGATCGTGGGCACTAGCATCTGCGGTCTCCTGTATTCTCCTGCGGAGGAGACTCACAGCCCTGCAGTCAGGACCCGCCGCATCCAGGACACAGCGTGTCCTGATCGTGGGCACATACCTGCTTTTTGCAGCCCGCAGATCCGTGACGATCGCAGGTCTATGCTGGGCGCCGGCAGGCACGATTTTATAGTACTGTTGAATCATTTGCGGTGCCGCGCAGAGGAGCTCTTAGCACTATACCAATGGCTTCCGCCAGCCAATCAGATGCAAGGAGGTGACCTCATACAGCGACATCACTGTTTGCATCTGATTGGCTGCATCATCCATCGGTGTAGTGCAGACAGCTCCTCTGCGCCTGCCTGCCGTCTCCCGACATAGAGCTGCGATCGTCACGGGGTCTGTGGGCCGCAAAAAATCAGCCTCATGGGCCGCATGCGTCCTCTGGTCTAAGGTGTCCACACATCTATGTAAATCCTTGAGGTTTCTAGTTTCCAAAATGGGTTTACTTGTGGGGGTTTCCACTGTTTATTCAAATGAGGAGATCTCCAAATGTGACAGGTGTCCGCTAATGATTCCTGTCAATTTTGCATTCAAAACGTGCAATGGCGCTCCTTCCCTTCCAAGCTCTACCGAGAGCCAAAACAGTAGTTTTCCATCTCATATTGAGTATCGTGTGAAATTGCACAACAAACTGTACAATGCATTTTCTCCTGTTACCCATGTGAAAATGCAAAATTTGGTACTAAAATAACATTTTTGTGGGAAAAAGTTACATTTTATTTTTTCCTTCCATATTGCTTTAGTTCCTGTGAAGCACGTAAAAGGTTAATAAACTTCTTGAATATGGTTTTGAGCAGTTTGAGAGCTGCACTTTTTAGAATGGTGATGTTTTTAAAGTAGACATGTGGTAAATGGTATAAAGGGTAAAGGTATAAAATTTCAAAATTTGAAAATTGCTAAATTTCTTATTTTCGCTAAATTTCCAACATTTTCACAAAAACACGAAAATGTCACCCTAAAATTACCATTTACATGAAGCACAATACGTCACAAAAAAAAGAATCACTGAGATCCGCTGAAGTGTTGCAGTTATTAACTCATAAAGTGACGCTGGTCAGAATTAAAAAAAAAAATAAATTGGCCTTGTCATGAAGAGGAAAACAGACTAGGTGGTGAAGGGGTTACAATAGCCAATTTCTGTGAGACCTGCAGTATCAAATTGGATTCCTGATGGAGACTGTAATCTGTTGTCGACCAGTAATCTGAGACTGAATTTTCAGGGTGTGAGGTTCCCAGGGGATCACTATCTGTCGGCATTCCTCATCTGTCCTGGGGCATCTTTGTGGGGGTTCATTCTCACTAGAGGAGGTAGCGGAGGAGCTGGAAATAGAGGAATGTTGTATCCTCATCCTCAGATTGTCAGACGCATGCGTTTGCCTCAGCTGAATACGCTATTGGGGATGAATGGCACGTTATTCTTTTACATGGGTTTTTGTGTGTTTGTAGCGTTTTCACATGTGTTGTGTAACCAAATTTTATTCAGATGTGTTTTGTTGTATAGTAGAGAATAGAAGAAAAAAGAATGAGAAAAAAATTAAAAGAAAAGAATAGAAATGAAAAATAAATGAGAACATCAAATTATAAAATGCTGTAATAGAATGTGAATAAATATTGTTATTGACCTCCTGCAACTGACCTGCTCGAAGTGTAAATCTATAGAGCATTAGAAAAAAATCTGTAATAGAATAATTCCTACAGAGATTTGATAGTAAATTGCTAAACTAAGCTAAAATGTAAAAAAATGACTGAACGCCTGCTACTGACACTGTGTAATAGGAAAAACGTGTTATAATTGCGCTAAAAATGTCCACTAAATTTGTAAAGCTACACTAATTATAGTGAAGAAGGCGGACTTCAGTAAAGACAGTTACTGAGCGCCCGCAACTGGCACAAAGGGGAGGTTCACACCACTGTTTTCTTCACATCCGAGAAAACCGGTCCAATGCGATTGAAAAGGGTGGCATCAGTTTTTCCTCCCCAAACTTGTCCATTCTGTCAGTCATCAAAAATCGGTCAGATGTCATCGAAATACGGTTCTGAATTTTGTCACGGACTTGCATTGCTGATTTTGACCCGACACCGATTTTTTCCGAAAATATCAAAGGTGGTAATAATATTTATTCACTTATACAAAGCCATTAATTCCACAGAGCTTTACATGGATCAGTAACACTGTCCCCATTGAGCCCAATCTAAATTACCTGTCAGTATGTCTATGGAGTGTGGGAGAAAACTCACAAACTCGGGGAGAACATACAAACTTCTTGCAAATATTTTCCTTGATGTGATTTAAATTCAGGACCCAAGCGCTGTAAGATCGCAGTGCTAACCACTGAGCCACTGTGCCGCTCTTTATACCAGTGCTATCCGTGAGAAAGTTCTGTGAAAGTTTTTTATTGTAGTTCATGTTTTACATGCCTGTACTAATGTGTTTTTTTTTTCTATTTACAGTGACGCCTGGTTTGCAAACCATCATCGCGTTACCCGCAAAGAGGTTTGATTGATTACATATGTGACTTTATATTTTATTTATAAAGAATATTTTATACCACAGGGACGTGCTAACATGCTATTCAATGCCCAGTCTCAGCATCATCACCAGCAGTGACACGCGTACCTGTCCGTTGCTACAACCTCAGAAACCCGGCAGTGCGCATGATCAGATGTCTCCGTCACTTCGTCGGTCATGCATACTTGACCTCTCTGAAGCCAGAACGCGTACACTGGCTTCATAGTGCACATGACCGGAAGTTCGGTGACTTGATCATGCGCAGTGCCTGGCATTTGAGGCTGCAGCAACCGATACATGTACGTGTGTCACCACTGGTGATGACCGTGGCAGTGGGCATTGAATAGCATGTTAGCACGCTCCTGTGGGCATGCTACCATGCTAAAAGGGCGGAATGAGCGCAGGAACTAACACCCTTGCGCACTAGTGCCTGCGCTCATTAGCATATCATAGAGGATCTTTAGAAATACTTTTTCTAAAGATCCCTTTACTGTATATATCCTAGAATAAGCTGGGACTGCTAGGCAGGGATTAGCAATATGCACCCAGAACTGCTCGTGGTTCTGGGTGCATATTGCTAGGTAGGGATTATCAATATGTACCCAGAAATGCTCATGGGTCTGGATGCATATTGCACCTAATAGGTTTCCTTTAAAAAGAATTGGTCCTAGCACAGATCCCTGTGGTCCTCACTGCTAACTATAGCCCATTTAGAGAATGTACCATTTACTCTTTGTTTCCTAACTTTTAGCCAATTCCTTAAATCATTGCCCATCTGCTTATAGTTTTCCTAGTTTTTGCTTCTGGAGCTTCATTACAAGAATATCATGTGGCACAGCATCAAATGCCTTTGTAAAGTCCAAGTAAAGGGGGTGTTACACGCAGCGATATCGCTGGTGAAAGCACCCGCCCCTGTTATTTGTGAGTCACGGGCAAATTGCTGCCCGTGGCGCACAATATCGTTAGGAGCCGTCACACGGATTTACCTGCCTAGCGACATCGCTGTTGCCGGCGAACCGCCTCCTTTCTAAGGGAGCGGTTCGTGCGGCATCACTAGGCGGCCACCCAATAGAAGTGGAGGGGCGGAGATGAGCGGGACGTAACATCCCGCCCACCACCTTCCTTCCGCATTGCGGGCGGCCGCAGGTAAGCTGCAGTTCATCGTTCCCGAGGTGTCACACGTAGCGATGTGTGCTGCCTCAGGAACGACGAACAACCTGCGTGCTCAACAATCAGCGATGTTTTTTTTTAAAAGGAACGATGTGTCAACGATGGACGATAAGGTGAGTATTTTCCATCGTTAACGGTCGTTCCTTGCTGTCACACGCAACAACGTCACTAACGATGCCTGATGTGCGTCACGGAATCCATAACCCCTGCGATATATCGATAGATAAGTCGCTGCGTGTGACGGGGCCTTAAATCGTATCAGCTGCATTACCAATATCCAGAATTACACTTGCCTCCTCATAGAAAACCAACATGTTGGTTAGATACGACTTATCGTTCATGAATCCATGCTGGTTATCATGAAGAAACAGCAATTCAGGAATTGGGTTTTTTTTGTTTTGTTTTTTTTAAATGTTGTTCACCGTGTGGTAATATTAAGACAGTTTTATTCTTCAGGTCCATACGATTACATCCATATCACATTTATGTCGTTTTTTTGTGTATTGTCGCTTTTATAAACCTAAACGTAATAGGATATGTTTGAATCCAAAACAAAATCCAGAAATGACATAGAAAAATCCCAATAAAGCAGATACACTTTAAAACCAATTTTTACTAGATATGAATTAAAATAGACAATAACAAGATTGTGATAAACCAAGTGATTAAAACACTTTCCTTATGATGACCCTAAGAAGCTGATATACCTGCCTAACAAAGGAGGATTTAAACCCTAAGGCCCTCTTCACACGTCAGTGATTCTGGTACGTTTGTGCTTTTTTTTTTTATACGTACCAGAATCACTGACATACGCAGAGCCATTATAATCAATGGGTCTGCTCACACATCAGTAATTTTTCACTGAACATGTCTCGGTGAAGCGAATACGCGTGTCCGTTATTCTGCACGGAGACAAGTCCATTTTTTTCTGGCATCACTGATGACCCACGGACCACACTATGGTGTGATCCGTGTGTAATCCGTGAAACACGTACCAGAAAAACACTGACATATAAAATAATAAACATTTTCAACTAACCTTTCCAGCGATTCGCTGTGCAGCCTCCGCTTTCTGCAGCTCCTTCCCAGTTTATGAATATTCATGAAAGCAGGAACAGCTGACCCGGAAGTAGCTGCAGAGAGCGGTGGGCGGACACTGCAGAGCCAAGGAGTTCAGCACCATGGACAGCAGGAGCGAAGGCAGGTGAGTAATGTCCATTTGCAATCACGGATCACGGATTGCACATGGACAACCCACGTGTGCCGTGAATCACGGAACACGGAGGTACATGTGCGTGTTTTACAAGTCAGTGAAGAACGGCGGCTGCCCCTCGCTCACCCTAAACAAATTCTACCACTTCTTAAATAGTAAAATAGGGCAGGTAGAAATAATGTAGATAGTTATAAGTTACTTAGCTTGGTCAGTGGAGGTAACTTGCATTACATCAATAACATTTATCTATATATATATCTCGGCCTCCTGATGAACCCATGAAGGAGGAAATGCATTGGAGCGTCACACCAGTTTACCTGCACTGACCAAGCTAAGTAACTTAAAACTACCAAACTTATTTCTACCTGCGCTATTTACTATTTAAGAAGTGGTAGAATGGAGGCGTGTCCTGGACATGGCAGCGTGAGGACATGCTTCACTGGAGCTCCCGCACCCGACAGCCTAAGGGCAGTTTCACATCACCGTTTTCCTGCCGCATTGCCAGATCCGGCCTAAGTGTAGTACAGTTCAATACAGTTCACAGACAGTGCGGCAAGCCCCGGTCACATGCTGTCACAAGCTCCGGTCACATAACCGCATGTGCCCGGAGCTTGCCAGTGAACTGTATTGAACTGTACTACACTTATGCCGGATCTGGCAGTGCGGCAGCAAAACGCTGATGTGAAACCAGCGTAATACCCCTCTCCCGCCGAGCCCTCCGGACCGGATATGTCCCCCAAGAAGAAGCTGATATAAACGCTTACCCCGGCGCCAGCAGCGTTGAGTCTAAAGTCCCCCAGGAGCTTGACGCGCTTCCTCGCGGTTCTGGCCTCGGGATACTGTTAGGGCCAGGTGGAAGGGCAGACCCAGGAGGTGGATCCACTGGGCCGAACTCCTAGATGATGGTAAGGGGTCCGGTAGCTGGAGCACTACAGGTAGCAGGGCAGTCCGTGCACAAGAGTATAATAGAGAAGTCCCTGGGACCACGGAGTCACTGATGGTAGTCCGGGTGACGGAGCTCAGGTTCGGAAGCCGAGATGATGTCAGGCGGAGTCCGGAACCGTTGGAGCGAGATGACGGGTCACCACAGGGGTCAGAGATGGTACGGACTGTCAGGATGGCAGATAGGCAGCGTTCGGAGTGCGGGATGCGGCAGGACCGGATGGCGAGGCAGGATCAGCTCTAGAAGAGAGATACGTGAGTATGGCACAGAGACACAAGGAGACCTGACTCCTAGCTTGGGAAACACGAAGATCAGGCCCCGCCCCCTTGGACATTGCACCCCTTTATACCCCGTACCTGTGTGCTACATTTCCTGTCAGTGGACACTGGCCCTTTAAGAAAGGGTCAGTGACCGCGCGCGCGCCCTAATGCGCATGCGCGCGGCCCGGGTGCCAGAAGCCAGGGCAGGAAGCTGAGAGGAGGACGCAGCAGAGCCGGGCTGGGGCTGGGAAGCCGACGGGCGCCGGGAGCGGGGACCAGGAGGCCTGGGAAGCGCGGGCGATGGAGGCTGGAGAGCGGGGAGCGTGGCAGGTGAGCCGGGAAGCGGAGCAGAGGACCCGGGGAGCGTGACAGTACCCCCCCCCCACGCCCCCCTCCCCGCAACCGGGACAGGAAGGCACGGATCAAAGGAGTACCCACATTCTCCCGGGGTTCCCAGGACCTATCCTCAGGACCATAGCCAGCCCAGTCCACCAGGAAGAACTGTCGGCCCCGTACAGTTTTCATGGCCACGATATCCCTTACCGCATAGATGTCGTCATCGGCAATAGGAGGAGGAGCCGAACTGGCAGCAGCGGAGAAGGGACCAAGGACAACCGGCTTGAGCAGGGAGACGTGGAAGGAGTTGGGTATCCTCATCGTGGCCGGGAGCTGTAGCTTGTAGGAGACCTCATTGATCTTGCGGAGGACTTTAAACGGCCCGATGTAGCGAGGACCCAGCTTGTAGGATGGTATCTTCAATCGGACGTACTTGGAAGCAAGCCAGACTAGATCTCCAGGAGAGAAACACGGAGGATCCAGACGTCTCTTGTCTGCATGTCTCTTCATCCGCAGGGAAGCACGCCCAAGGGACGCCTTGACAGAGTCCCAAATGGTTGCAAAGTCACGGGCTACAGCATCAGCAGCAGGGACATCCGAAGAAGGAGATACAGGCAATGGGACGGAGGGCTGAAGTCCGTAAACGACATGAAAGGGAGAGCTGGAGGAGGACTCACTGACGTGGTGGTTATGGGAGAATTCAGCCCAAGGAAGAAGCGTGGACCAGTCGTCGTGATGGGCGTTGACGTAGTGTCGTAAGAAGGAGGTCAAGATTTGGTTGACCCTTTCCACTTGGCCATTAGACTGAGGATGGTAGGCAGAAGAAAAGTCCAGAGTCACTCCCAGATGTTTGCAGAGAGCCCTCCAGAAGCGGGAGGTGAACTGAGTTCCTCTGTCGGACACGATGTGTGATGGAAAGCCATGCAAGCGGAAGATGTGATGTATATAGGCATCCGCGAGTTCCTGAGCAGAGGGCAGTCCAGCCATAGGGACGAAATGAGCCATTTTAGAGAACCGGTCCACCACGACCCATATGACTGTGTGTCCGGAGGACAATGGCAAGTCCGTAATAAAGTCCATTGCAATGTGTTGCCAGGGAACTGAGGGTATAGGCAGAGGCAGAAGACGGCCATATGGCAGGTGTTTGGGCGTCTTGTTCCTGGCACAAGAGGAGCAGGCAGAGACAAAAGCAGCGACGTCCGTGCGAAGGGATGGCCACCAGTAATGACGTACAATCGCACTCCATGTTTTCTTTTGACCAGCATGACCGGCTGTTTTCGAGGCATGGCCCCAGTGTAACACTTTTTGCCTGTCAGTCTCAGAGACATAGGTTTTCCCGGGCGGTATCTGGGCCAGGGTGACAGGAGCCACTGGAATGATTTTACTAGGACAGATGATGGGCTGTGATGTCTCCTCCTCCTGCTCCATGGGCATGAAAGACCTGGACAAGGCATCAGCGCGTACATTCTTGTCCGCGGGTCGGAAATGGAGCTGGAAATCGAACCTGGCAAAGAACAAGGACCACCTGGCTTGCCGTGGGTTCAGTCGCTGAGCGGACCGCAGGTATTCCAGGTTCTTGTGGTCCGTGTAAATGATTACGGGGTACACTGCTCCTTCCAGAAGGTAGCGCCATTCCTCCAGAGCCAGTTTTACTGCCAATAGCTCTCGGTCACCGATGGTGTAGTTGCGTTCAGGCGCTGAGAAGCTCTTGGAGAAGAAACCGCAAGTCACCATCTTCCCGGAGGAGGACTTCTGCATGAGCACTGCTCCGGCTCCCGAGGAGGAGGCATCCACCTCCAAGGTGAACTGGCGGTTTAACTCCGGACGGTGGAGCACAGGAGAGGAGGCAAATGCCCGCTTCAGGGAGCCAAACGCGGCGTCGGCCGCAGGTGACCAGTCCTTTGGATTAGCCTCCTTCTTGGTCAAGGCGGAGAGAGGAGCGGTCAGAGCAGAGAAGTGAGGGATGAACTGGCGGTAGTAGTTGGCGAATCCCAGAAAGCGTTGGATTGCCTTCAGTCCAGAAGGAGGAGGCCAGTTGAGAATGGAGGAGACCTTCTTTGGATCCATCTGCAGTCCGGTATCGGAGATGATGTAACCCAGGAAGGGGAGAGAAGACTGCTCAAAGACACACTTCTCATACTTAGCGTACAGACGATTCTCTCTCAGTCTTTGTAGAACTAGCTGCACGTTCTCTCTGTGGGTCTGGAGATCCGGAGAGAAGACAAGGATATCATCCAGATACACCACCACACAGACGTAGAGAAGGTCCCGGAAAACGTCGTTCACCAATTCCTGAAAGACTGCTGGTGCGTTACACAGGCCGAAGGGCATTATGCAGTATTCATAGTGCCCATCGCGAGTATTGAACGCGGTCTTCCATTCGTCCCCAGAGCGGATGCGGACCAGGTTGTAGGCACCTCGAAGGTCCAATTTGGTGAACACACGAGCTCCTCTAAGCCGGTCAAACAATTCGGGGATGAGCGGCAGAGGGTACTTGTTTTTTACGGTGATTTGGTTCAATCCCCGGTAGTCTATACATGGGCGTAGGTCGCCCTCTTTCTTCTTAATGAAGAAGAAGCCTGCTCCAGCAGGAGAGGAGGATCTCCGAATGAATCCCCTTGCCAGGCTCTCTGTGATGTAAGTAGACATGGCCCTTGTTTTGGCTGGAGATAATGGATATATCCGTCCTCGAGGTGGTGTTGTTCCCGGGAGCAGGTCGATGGCACAATCGTACGGACGATGTGGCGGAAGTACCTCAGATTCCTTTTTATCAAAGACGTCCGCGAAGGACCAATAGGCCGAGGGCAGTCCCGGTAGGTTCTCTGGAACCGGAGGTCGTCGGATGGGTTGTATGGTCTTCAGACACTTCTCCTGGCACGAAGAGCCCTATCGGGTGATTTCACCAGTGCCCCAGGTGACTGATGGCTCGTGTGTCCGTAACCAGGGAAGTCCCAGCAGGATTTGATGGGACATGTGTGGAAGGACGTAGAGAGCGATGTTCTCGGTGTGCAGGGCACCGATACGTAGTTCCACCGGCTTGGTGATCCAGGAGATGGTGTCAGAGAGGGGTCTCCCATCCACAGAGGCAATCACGAGAGGTTTGTCGAGTGGAGTGACAGGCACCTGGTACTTGTCCACCGTGGCTTGCTGGATGAAATTGCCTGCTGCCCCAGAATCGAGGTACGCCTCGGCCGTGAACCGCGTCTCTCCCGTTGACACTTGTACAGTCCACATAACCGGGTCTGAGAGAGTCCCAGCACCTAGGGTGGCCTCTCCTACCAACCCTAGGCTTTGGAGTTTCCCGGCCTCTCTGGGCAGGAGCGTAGCAGGTGTGTGCCCTCTCCGCAGTAGAAGCAGAGGCCCTTGGCGAGCCGCTCTGCTCGACGTTGTTCAGACTGCCGCACACGGTCGACCTGCATGGGCTCATGGACGGAGACACCAGATGCCGTTGACTGGAGAATGGCGGACTTCTGCGGAGGAGAGGAATGCCGTACCGGACGTCTCTCACGGGACACCTCTTTAGATCGCTCCTGAAAGTGGATGTCCACTCGAGTCGCTAGGGTAATCAGGGCATCCAGGGTGGATGGTACGTCACGACCAGCCAGCTCATCTTTAATTCGACCCGAGAGTCCTTCCCAGAAGGCGGCAGTTAGGGCCTTGTTGTTCCAGCCAAGTTCCGAAGCCAAGGTGCGAAAACGGATTGCGTATTGACCCACCGTCAGAGTCCCCTGACGTAACCGGAGAAGAGATGAGGCAGACGCGGAGGCGCGTCCGGGCTCGTCAAAGGTGCCACGGAATGCCTGCAGAAACTCCTGGATGTTCGTGGTCACAGGATCCTCCTTCTCCCACAAGGGGTTCATCCACGCCAGTGCCTCACCCTCTAGATGGGACATGATGAAGGCGACCTTGGCTTGGTCGGAGGCAAACAAATGCGGCAGCTGCGTGAAATGGAGGGAGCATTGGTTTATGAAACCCCTGCAGGTCTTGGGATCTCCGGCGTACCGGGGTGGTGAAGCCAAACGAAGTCTGGAAGCATCCGAAGAGGCTGCCACGGGGGCTGGAGCCGTGGATTGGCTAGTGGAAGCCCGAGATGCTGAAGATGTAATTTACGCTTGTAGCGTGTTAAGGCGGGCGTCCACCGAAGTCATGAAGTTCAGCATGCGGGTCTGGGTCTCACGCTGGCGTTGGAGTTCCTCCTGCAAGGCCGCTAGTGCTTCAGCGGGATCCATGGCCTGATCTTACTGTTAGGGCCAGGTGGAAGGGCAGACCCAGGAGGTGGATCCACTGGGCCGAACTCCTAGATGATGCTAAGGGGTCCGGTAGCTGGAGCACTACAGGTAGCAGGGCAGTCCGTGCACAAGAGTATAATAGAGAAGTCCCTGGGACCACGGAGTCACTGATGGTAGTCCGGGTGACGGAGCTCAGGTTCGGAAGCCGAGATGATGTCAGGCGGAGTCCGGAACCGTTGGAGCGAGATGACGGGTCACCACAGGGGTCAGAGATGGTACGGACTGTCAGGATGGCAGATATGCAGCGGGATGCGGCAGGACCGGATGGCGAGGCAGGATCAGCTCTAGAAGAGAGATACGTGAGTATGGCACAGAGACACAAGGAGACCTGACTCCTAGCTTGGGAAACACGAAGATCAGGCCCCGCCCCCTTGGACATTGCACCCCTTTATACCCCGTACCTGTGTGCTACATTTCCTGTCAGTGGACACTGGCCCTTTAAGAAAGGGTCAGTGACCGCGCGCGCGCCCTAATGCGCATGCGCGCGGCCCGGGTGCCAGAAGCCAGGGCAGGAAGCTGAGAGGAGGACGCAGCAGAGCCGGGCTGGGGCTGGGAAGCCGACGGGCGCCGGGAGCGGGGACCAGGAGGCCTGGGAAGCGCGGGCGATGGAGGCTGGAGAGCGGGGAGCGTAGCAGGTGAGCCGGGAAGCGGAGCAGAGGACCCGGGGAGCGTGACAGATACCCGCACACGGCTGGAGACAAGATGGCGCTGGCCAGCTCTGTGTGCTCCGGGCAGAACTTCTCGAAACAACAACGGGAGCCTGCACATGTTGTAAGTTGTTGCGGGGCCCAGGGAGTCTCTCCATGTAATAGCCCAGACTGGAGGATGTAAGAGGGACTCAGCCTCAGATACAGGCTTGGACAGTGGGTGCATGGCCTCTGTGCAGTCTGGCAGAGGGGGGAGGATGGGGCCGGGGTGATACATCTCTCAGGAGGCACGCAAGAGATGGAGGGTACAGGCAATATTCAGCTCTGGGAAGCCCTCTGCATTGGATGGGGGCAGCTTCAATGGCTCCTTAACACCCATGCAGCGCTCCTCTGACACTCAAGATCTGCAGGCCCTGAGGGAACTGATTCTGGCCTTGCCTAGCAAAAATGACTTTGAGGAGATAATGACAAGGATAGAGCAGGCCCAGCTATCAGCATTAACAGCTATAAGAGAGGAGATGGGGGTGCTGGATGATAGGGTCACTGCTACAGAGCAGGCCCAGGAATCCTTGGAGGGCAGATTGGATCGACTGGAGAGAGACTGTGAAACATCTAATAACCGCATAAGAGATCTGGCGCTGATCTTAGAGGATCAGGAGAACAGAAGCCATAGAAATAACATCCGTCTGAAAGGCATTCCAAAGGACTGGTCCCAGGAGCGTCTGTATACAAGAGTGCTAGTTATTTTTAATACATGATATGATTCAACAGGATCCATAGGGTGGCCATGCCAAATGCTCATCTTTCCTCCTGTCCAAGAGATGTTTTGTGCCACTTGCATTATTACAGGGACAAAGAGCGGATCCTACAGGGGGCCTGGTCTCATGGTCCGGTGGATATGGAGGGTGCTATGGTGTCACTGTTTCCAGACGTCTCCAGCAGAACCCTTCTCATAAGAAGGCAGCTGCACCCTTTTGTGTAGAATTAAGGAAGTCAATGCTTCATACCGTTGGGGTCACCCGTTCCACCTCATAGTCCAAAAGGGGGAGTCAATGTTCCTACTTAAAAAGCACTTAAACCTTCCAAGTCTGTTCTCTTTTTTGGGGTCCTTCGAGATGTCTCTACCTGGCTGGCTTTCGTTGGACACGTCAGGTCCCCCAACACTGAGAAAGGAGAAGAGGGATACGCTCAACGTACCTCCGGATGGCAGCAACTGTGTAACAATTATGTCGATACACTAATCTAATCGCAGTTAATATAACGAAACTGAGACAAGGGTTGGGTGAATGCTCTGTATTAAACAAACCATAAACACAGTGAAATTAGGCAGAGACTACCAGAATACAACTACAAATAGAATGTAAATGCACCCACACTATATGTAACTGTTCAGACAGCAAATAGAATAACGCGCACAGCAACTGATATGCCGAAGTCCAGAATAGATATGAGTCTGCAACAAACTAGAGCATGAATGTCCAGAATATTGTAAGCAGAGGTGAATGTCCAGGGAAATGTTTGCAGCAAACAGATGGTGAATGTCCAGTTTATGAGCACAGCAACAAAATGGTGACATGTCCAGGATATAATCAGCACAGCAGCAGGTAATAAATGTCCAGAATTAAGTGCACAAAAAACGTTTCAGTATACTACCTAGGACAGAAGTAAGCCCCGCAAAAATTCAGCGCACAGTCCGTCATGAATGAGACCTGCATAAGAACAGTGCTGAGGCAGAGCACATAATTAAGATGCAGCAGGCAGTCCATAGCAAGCCAGAATGTCTAGGAGCCAGTAGCACAAAATACTCAGGCAGGGAATGGACCCCGGACCAGGACTTATAAGCAGGGCACACAGGAAGTTCAAGGGCTAGACGAGGTAACATACTCCATCTTGGACGAGGGCAAACAAACAACAAATTTCATGAAGAATCTGGAACCTCACATTCTGACTCGTTCATGGAGAAGGTCATCATCTCCTAGAGCAGTGATAGCAAACCTATGGCACGAGTGCCAGACAGACACGCAGAGCCCTCTGTCGGCGTATTGACGTCTTCTAGCTACGCAGAAACTGAGGACCCAGAGGCGCGCAGTGGTGGAGTGGATATTTTAAGGCAAGTATGCTTTTTTTTTTTTTTTTAAACTCTGTGCGGCTGTACCGGGATGGGGAGACATGCCAGGATGGAGGAACATATCAGGATGGGGGCATATGCCAGGATGGAGGAACATATCAGGATGGGGGTGGGGACATGCCAGCATCGAGGAATATATGAGGATGTGGGGAACATGCCAGGATGGACAATGCGCTGATTACCCTTTCAGTTAGGCTGTGGAACCCCATTTTTAGACAGTCAATGGACCTTGAATACTTCGTTATTGGCTGATCCGACGGTAATGGAGGAGGTGCGGACAGGATTGAAAGAATATCTGGAAGGCAATGCAACCGGAGAGGTGTCACCGATTGTGGTCTGGGAGGTGCACAAATGTGTCACTAGGAAGCTTTTTATTAAGCATGGGGCTCGACTGAAGAGGGAGTGAGCCGAGGAGGTCACTGCTCTTCTGTCCGAAATTCGCCAGTTAGAACTTAACCATAAGGGTTCCTTAGACGTTACCGTAGGTACCCTCTTGGTTAGGAAATGAGATGCGCCCTGCTGAACGTCAAGGCTCAAAGTGCTTTGGCCCGGTGCCGATGCCATTTTTACAAGTTTGGAAACGAGCAGCAGAACCCTCGCAAGAACATTATGGACTCAGAGGCTAAAGGGGTATGTCCCTTTAGTGCGGTCTTCTGGTGGAGGGTCAGCAGTCCTGCCTAAGGAAATTGCAGTGGCATTTAGGGACTTTTACTCTTACTCTGCTCCATCGACACCCTCCGGTCGGAGAAGTCCCTAGAGGACCTCCGCAAACATATAGAGGTGTATATCCATAGGTCGGGTATGAAGCGGATCAGACCTGGGGATCACTTGGAGCTGCAGAGACCGATCTCGGAGTCAGAGCTTGTGGTTGCTATCAAGTATTCCCTGTTGGGGAAAGCCCTGGGACCAGATGTATTTCCATGAATTTATTATAAGAATATGGGTCCTCTCCTCTACTCAGCATTCTTACAGGCCTTCAACAATGTGACCCTTTCCCCCCTCGCCTCCCCTGCCCAGGGATACGATGGCTGCCAAAATCGTAGTGATTCCACAGGAGGGTAAGGATCTCACCCTTTCCTCAAGCTACCTCCCCATTTCCCTCCTTAATGCTGACTTGACGTTATTTACGAGGATAGTGGCGAGTAGCTTGTCACCCTTGCTGGGAGAGGTCATTCCCAGGAAGAAGGAAAGCTTTTTGAATATCTTTCTCTCGGCCGCTCTTTGAGTCACAAACATTCCCTCCCAGACTTTGAGGTCCCATCAGACCATCGGTGCAACGTTGGAGTGTTGCTCTCAATGTACGTTCAGAAAGTACTTGCTCCCTGTGCCCTCTCCGCTCTCACCCATTATAGGCTCCCCTGAGTTCCTCCCCAGCATTGCAGATCCAGTTTTCAGCAGTTAGATTATAGGTACCAGGTTCAGAGCTTGTCAGTTTGGGACTGGGTGCGGGTAGCCTTCTTTGGCTGATCTTCAGGACGCGGAGTCACCGGGCTCGCTCGTGCTATGGAGATCTATGCAACTCAAACACTTTATTTGCTCCCTACCCACTTTTGACCATTACGTTGGCCCCCCACTGAGTTCGAGAAGGTGTGTTTGGGAGGGGGAACAGTGCCGCATTCTCTCTCTCTGGTCTATGCCCTCTGTCAAATCTAGAGGATGCTTCTCCCTCGGAGTATCTACGAAAGTGGGAGAGGGACCTGGGTGGGGATCACACTGTCGGACGAGCAAATAGGGACAATCTTGGTCTTTGCCCACAAGGCTTCAATTAGATCAAGAAGCTAACTTTAATTTATTAGCGAGATGGTATAGGGTCCCGACCAAACTGCATCAGATTTCCCGGGGACGCATCACTCTTGCTAGACATTTTGTGAGGGAGAGCTTGATTTTGTACACATCTTTTGGTCTTGCCCCGCTTTACAGAGGTTCTGGTTGGATGTGGGGGGAGCGATTAAAGTATGTGACTGGTACGACTCAGGAGCTGGTTCCGGAACGGTTTCTGTTGCAGCTGTCGGAGTCATCAATAAACAACTATAAGGCTATGTGCGCACGTTGCATTCTGTCCCTGCAGAAATTTCTGCAGCTATTTGAACAGCACACGTGCGCTTCAAATCGCTGCAGAAAGAGTCCGTAATGAAAAGCCGATTTCATGCGCTCTGAGTGCAGCCCCTCCCATAGACAGAGCGGGGGCTGCATGCAAAGCGCACGAAAGTAGTGACATGTCACTTCTTAGAACGCAGCGCTTCGGGCAGCAGCCGAAGCGCTGCGTTCTAATACGCCACGTGCGCACGTCTCATGCACAATCTTCATAGATTGTGCTGGGGTCGCAGGACACATGCAGTTACGCTGCAGTGCAGATCGCAGCGTAACTGCATGAAAATACGCAACGTGCGCACAGAACCTAAGCATTCTCTGCTAAGATTTTTGGTGATGGACGCTAGCTTGTGCATCCCTCTGAAATGGAAGTCTGACACTCCCCCCTTACTGGCCATGTGGGCCTCTAGGGTCAATAACCTCATGCAAATGGAGGATATGATGTCCTCTATCTATGATCGGTATGAGCTCTTTTACACAACCTGGTTTCCTTGGCTGGATTTTAAATATATAGAGAATTATGAGGCGCTGATGACCGGAAGATAGAATATTTTGGGTACTGGGTGCCTGTGCCCTTGGGGGTTGGAGTTCCCTCCCCCTTTCCCTTGGATTTCACTAGATTCCCCCCTGCGTCCACCCTAGACATCCCCAGTATGCATGTTTGTGCCCTTCTTTTCTTGTTCTTTCCTTTTAATTGTCGCTTTTCTTTTTCTTTCTTTTTTTGTTCATGGGTTATATCCTTTATAGCTCTATTAAAACTTAGTTCCAGACTTGAGCTTGTGGTGGGCCCATTCTGCCTATCAGGCTCTGAGGCATATGTTTCAGATTATTTGATTTTGTTGTACCTGTATACTTGATTTTTACTATTTTTTATCCAAGCTCGAGTTTGTGGATAAATAAAAAAATAAAAAAAAAAAATAGAATTTGTTTAGTAATAGTAGCAACAAATCCAGCTCACCATCTCTGCATCCACTCTCTGTTCAGAGCCAGAACAGAGACCCTGCCACGGCCTGATAATCGTACAAGTGAAACAGGAAAGTCCAGCTCAAATGAACATTGCTTCTTTATTTCTTAACAATTTCAAGTACACGGGAGTGACGGGACTTAAAATTTTTCACAAGGAAAACGCTATAATGTCCCGTGTACTTGAAATTCTCAAGAAAAGAAACAACTGTTCATTTGAGCTGGACTTTCCTGTTTTACTTGTTAGAATTTGTTTAGGGCAAGCGAGGGGCAGCAGTCATTGTACGGGGGCATCACTATCTTTTAGGCCAGTTTCAGACGTCCATGTTTCAGGTACTTGTAACATCCCTTTCTAACACGGTTGCCATATGCACCCATGTTATTCTGTAGAGTTACACACACACACGTCTGTGTGGTCCCACATGTCCCCGCACCCACACACGTCCATTTTTTCTTCGGCATCACGGATCGCACACTGATGTGATCAGTGTGACACGTACCGGAGAAAACACGTGTCTTTGCAATAAAAAGATTTTCTATATTCACCTGTATCCAGCGCTGCTTTCTTCCTACAGCTTCGCTTTCTCCTGCTTCTGACCCCCCGCTAATTATGCTCATTGCATATTCACTGAACCTTGGACCTGGAAGCAGGAGCATCGCCAGGGACCGCGCCGGGGACAGTATTTTCGGTGACAGGTGAGTATCCAGCAAGCAGTGTGTGCAGTGACGTCTAGGAGGTCATCGGAGTTACTAATGAACGCTGATGAAATCAATAAAGTCACCGCCGTGACACCCGCTGTAGTGCGGGTGTCATTAGGAGGTCATCAGAGGTCATTGGGAACTCCAATGACCTCCTGGATGTCACTGCACACACACTGCAAACCTCATACTGCTCCAAACCACATCCAAGAAGTTTATTAATCCTTTAGGTTCTTTACATGAACTAAAGCAATGTGAAGGGAAACTAGGCCCCTGAAGGAATTTATCAAGATGTTTGATTAGCACCTAAACCCTCAGGTGCTTCACAGAATGTTATAATGTTGAGCCTTAAAATTAATTACATCATTAGAACAAAAATGTTGCTTTAACCCCAAATCTTTCATTTTCACAAGGGTAAAAGGAGAAAATGCACTGTACAATTTGTTGTGCAATTTCTCCTGAGTACGCCAATAGCCCATTATGTGGTGGGAAAACTGCTGTTTGGGCACACCACAGGGCTCGGAAAGGAAGGAGCGCCATTTGACTTTTTGAATGCAAAATTGGCTGAAATTATTAGCAGACGCCATGTTGCGTTTGGAGATTCCCTGATATCCCCCCACAAGTAACCCCATTTTGGAAACTAGACCCCTCAATTAATTTACCTAGATGTTTGGTGAGCACCTCGAACTTTTAGGTGCTTCACAGGATTTTATAAAGTTGAGCTGCGAAAATGAAAAAATAAATTTTTTAACTTCACAAATGTTGCGTTAACACCAATTTTTTTAAATTCACTAGGGTAACGAGAGATAGTGACACATACAATTTGTTGTGAAATTTCTTCTCAGTACAGCAGTACCCCATATGTGATCAAAAACTACTTTTGAGGCGCAGTACAAAGTGAAAAAAGGAAGGAGTGCCATATTGGAGTTCAGATTTAGCTGGAATAATTTAGAGGTTCCATGACACATTGGCAAACCCCCATGAGGTGTCGGAACAGCATAGACCCCCCACAAGTGACCCATTAAAAAACTGCACCCCTCAATGAATTCTTCTAGGGGCGCAGTGAACATATTGACATTACAGGTGTGTCATAAAATTTTACACTATTAGGTCAGGGCCACATGGGGCACTACTATGATGCTCGCATGACACTCTGCTCGCGCTGGCAGAACAGCAGGAGGCGAGTGTCATGCTAGTATCCATGCAAGTGAGGTCCGACTGTGCGAATGGACCTCAGCTGCGAGCCGCCTCTGAGGAGGGGCGGGCCAGCGCTGCAGAGGGGCAGGCCGGCACGGAGTAGGGGAGGGAGGGATTTATCTCCCTTCTCTCCTCCGTAGCCGGCTATTGCGATTCTCGCTCTGCACACGCGGTACACTGGTGTACCGTGATTTTTCTCTCGCCCCATTCACTTGAATGGGTGCGAGAGAAAAGAGTCTCGCACTACAATCGCAGCATGCTGTGATTGTTTTCTCGGTCAGATTAGGGCTGAGAAAATAATCGCTCATGTGCGTTGACACACAGGCTAAATTTGGTCCGAGTGGAATGCGATGTTTTATCGCACTCCACTCGCACCGATTTTCTCGCCGTATGGCTTAGGCTTTAGGAGATGAAGAAAAAATAATTACATTTTTACAACTAAAATTTTGGTTTAACCCCAGATTTCCTATTTTCACAAGGGGAATAAGTCAATAAATGCATCATAATATGTTGCACCATTTCTCCTGAACGAGGCAATACAGTGACCGTACAGTATTGTTTGGTAATACGGCAGGACTCTAGAGGGAAGGGAACACCCATGAAGTCAAATGCAGTGAATGTGGGAGAATTAAAAATAGCAAATAAGCCCTTGTCGTGCCCAGTATATTGTAGTTCTCTTATCTCTCTTAGTTCTCTTGTGCCCAACCCATGCTTCTGGAGACACACACCTCGTAAATTAAATGGGCACTACTCACTACAATAATGCCAACATATGGACGTTAACTGTGGCTTACGCCTCTTTCCACGTACATGAAAATCATGCACGTTTTGCACGGATATGTAAATTTGCGTACGGCCCTCCATGTGCCGTGATTTTGGCTCACAAATGTTCTGTGTGCTATCCGTGATAACACATGGAGAGCAGGAACTTTCTGCTCACCTGTCCTGGTTGCTGCTATCCGTGGTGCTGATGTCTTTCACTCTGCCGTCTCCGTCCCTGCTGACTCCCTGCTGCTGCTTCCGGCCCGAAGTGCAGTGAATATGTGATGAGTATAATGGGCGGGGGTCGTAAGCAAGTCACAGCAGCGGCAGAAACAGCAGGGCTGAAGAAGGTGAGTATAGAAATTAATTTTATTTCACAGAAATGTGGTTTTCTCCAGTACGTGTCACACTGATGTCACACAGAGCACATCCGTGCGGTGCATGTGACATCCATGCTGCCAGAGAAAAACAGACATGTCTACGTGTGGAGCACGCGGACACATATATGCCCCACACGGTCCATGTGAAAACACCGATGTGTGCGCAGACCCATTGATTTTAATGGGTCTACGTGTGCCTATGTCTCCGGTACGTGTGAAAACGGACGTCACATGTACTGGAGACACAAAAGTGTGAAGGGGCCTTAGGCACAGAAGGGAGGGGAGTATGTAAATTTGGGAGCACAGATTTTGCTGGATTTCTGTTTTGAGGAGGAGCCATAACGCTTTTCATTAGTCTTTTGTGCTACCAATAACGTGAACGCCCCCAATATTTCCTTCAACATATGACACACCTGAGTGGGGAATTGTGTTTTTGTGGGTTGAACTGAATGCTATTTGTCAATTTAGGGTACAGAATGTTTTGGATCAGTTTACGTTTATCCTGTGCTCTATACTGAGCACTTACATCACGGTTTCCATCTACTTCTCTGAAATATGTGAATCGCTCACTAATGAGGCAGCACTGTTACTCCGGATTCCATTTGGCCTCTGTTTAGCGGTGTCCATCTTAAAGGTGAACAATTCTCTTGTTCATCACACTATCGTGCATGCCTAAATAGACGCGTAAAAAGATAGACACCGCCGGACCACAGGCCAGACAAGAGCTCAATGTGAACCCCTTCTGCCTCATTATGGTGCGATCTTTGGGAGGAAGAATAAACAAATCAACAGCAGTTGAAGACTTGGCTTTATTTTTTACTCCTTATACCTTATGGAATACATGATTAGGCGTCTTCATTCCTAATGGTCAGAACGATTTCAGCAATACCAGATTTATATTGTGTTTTTATATTTGGCTACTATCACACTAAAAACACTGTTAAATAGATAAATGTTTTTCACCAAAATTTGAAGGCTCTAATATTCTTATTTTTGTGCTGACAATTGTCATGTGAGGGCTTGTTTTCTGTGGGATGTGTTGGAGTTTCATTGGTAAAATTTTAGGACGCATTTTTTGATCACTTTCGTTTCCACCTTTTGTGAGGCAAAGTTATGTAGAAACATCAATTCAGCATTTTATTCTTTTTTTTTTTTTTTTACACTGTTCACCAAGTCATAAAAGTGATGACCGCTTTATTCTTCAGGTCACCACAATTACAGCCTACCAAAATTATACTTTTTTTTGCTTCTTTTAAACTATAAAAACTATTTTATAGAAAAAAAAGTTTCTGAATTGCTGTAGGCTGAGAAATATAGCTTTTTTTATTATTTAGCTGACTGAGCTGTATGGCTGTTTTGTTTTTAGTTTTAGGACAAGATGACGTTTTCAGTACAGATGAGCAATCCTGATCAGCAAAGATCGGAAAATGTTAAAATCGTACGATTTTTGACCGAATTGGGATTGGACATCCGAACATTTACCGCAAAAGTGGGTGATCTTGCCAAGGATCGGTAAATATTCGGATGGTAAAACCATCCTCTACCTACCCATCACAGTGATGTCAAGTATTGGTATGACTGTGATTGGCTACTGTAAAAAAAAAAAAAAAGAAAGACACAAAAGGGTTAAAGCAGGACATACCGAGTCTCCCCGCAGCTGCAGCGCTTCTTCCGGGGACAATGATTATCTCTTATACGTATTCACCGCTTTCCCTGCCCACTGGCATCTCTGATTGGCTGCAGTCAAGACTGTTTTTTTAAGTAAAGGATTTTTCCGTGTTTGTGTTTTATTTCTTTTTACTTATATGATTAGTGATGGGGGATCTCATAGACCCCTGCCCATCACTAATCCAGGGCTTAGTGGCAGCTCATAGCTGTTATGAACCCATTACTACTCTGATTGCTGCCGCACCAGGGCAATCGGGAAGAGCCAATTGAAGTTTCGGGATAGTCGCATCTAGTTGATGCGGCTATCCTGGCTGTCTGCAGGCTGCTATTTTTAGGCTTGGGGGCCAATAAGCATGGTCTTTTTAAGCCTGAGAATACCAGCCCCCAGCTTGCTTTATCTTAACTGGGAAACAAAATTATGGGGAACCACATACCGTTTTTTTGTTTTGTTTTTTTAAGTATTTATTTATCACCAGTATAAGGACACAGCGTTTTTTATTTCAACCAAGCACAGACACTTGTCTCAGAGGGTCGGGTCGTGGTAAAAGTTTAATCAAAGATGCCGGTGTAAGGGGAAAGCAGTGAATATGGATGAGGGATAATTAGCGGACTCGAAAGTAGCACTGCAGCCTCATGGACACTCGGTAAATATGTACTGCTTTAACCCTTTTTATTTTCTTTCTATTACAGTTCCCCCATCAAACAATTTTACAATACATCACTTTTGCCTCCCATTGAATTTAATGGGTTCAGCTAGGATCGGCAAGGATCACCAATCCAATCGGTGACCTCAGGCGGGTTGGGCGATCTTGACCCGATCCTTGGCAGGATCGCTCATCACTAGTTTTGAGTGTTACAATTTTTATTTATATGACTTTTTGATCACATTTTATTCCACATTTTTGTCAGCTGTATTAAAAAAAAAAATATATATACATAGTTTTAGTTTTGTGCATTTTTTTTCCTGGGTTTAGTAGTGCAGCAATTTTATAGATCTTGTTGCCAGGGCTGTGGAGTCGGTAAGCCAAACCTTCGACTCCGACTCCTCAATTTCCCTTGCACCGACTACGATTCCGACTCCCACATATATTGCTTATATTTAAGTGAAAAATGTATTGTAGTACAATGTGAACATCAGACATTTAATCATTTTTATGATAGAATACATTTTTCACTCAAGTATAAGCAATATACTAAATGTTATTTAGTATGTTTTTGTTGAAAACTGTTGTTTGCCACTTACATAGTTTATTACATCGTGTTTTATAATACAAGAAGTTATAGATAGGGTTTCCTTACACAACATCTATGAGTACAACATAGCCCCGAAGGAAGGTAACTTTTCTAGATATGCTGAGAGGTGGTATCTGTGGTCTCTTACATTTAACCCAACCCTTAAGATCTACGACCTTTGATGTTATTCTCTTGGGTTTTTGCTTTTTTTTCTACATATATTAGTTGTTTGAATTTTCTTACTGTTTGCAAAATTTGCCTTATATTTGCAGTATGTTTCTTTTGGCATAGTAATAGTTGCTAGGAATCGTAGAGTTGTATATTTTTTTTTTTTTATTTTACCTTTCAAATTATATCTAAAGCCTATTGTTTGTTAAAAATGGCAAATTGTAAAATAAGGAATTTCAATGCTTGCTACACCTCATTTTATGTTTACCTTTAACCTCGTTATAAAATACAGACAGTATACAAAGAATGAGCATGTCAGTTTGTGTGGCGTTTTTCTAATCTGCTTTTGCTATTGAAAATATTATCTATGAGCTCAAAAACCTTTCAGGTGATGCAATTTTTTAAAAAGCTGATCTTTTGCAGCTGACAAACGTATCCTCAAAAAACGCAGCAAAAACGCTGTGTGTGAATGCAGCCTTAGGGGTACTTAGCACGCTGCGACATCACTAGCCGAATGTAGCGATGCCGAGCGTGATAGTCCCCGCCCCCGTCGCAGATGCGATATCTTGTGATAGCTGCCGTAGCGAACATTATCGCTACGGCAGCTTCACACGCACTTACCTGCCCTGCGACGTCGCTCTGGCCGGCGACCCGCCTCCTTCCTAAGGGGGCGGGTCGTACGGCGTCACACGGCAGGCGGCCAATAGAAGAGGAGGGGCGGAGATGAGCGGGACGTAAACATCCAGCCCACCTCCTTCCTTCCTCATTGCAGGCGGGACGCAGGTAAGGAGATGTTCCTCGCTCCTGCGGCTTTATACACAGCGATGTGTGCTGCCGCAGGAACGAGGAACAACATCGTACCTGTCGCTGCAGCGGAATTATGAAAATGACCGACACTACACAGCTCACCGATTTTCGACGCTTTTGCGAACGTGCTTCTAGGCCAGGGGGTGGGCAATTCATTTTTCAATGGGGCTGCATAAGAAATTGGGATGGTTTCAGAGGACCGGACCAATATAATTAACTCGGATCTACATCATATATATATATATATATATATATATATTATATATATATAGTGTGAGGTAGCGACCACCAATGTGGTAAATGGTCGCTATATGTCACAGTGGAGTAGGTACCGGCGATATCTAAACGGAAGAGGTTGCTATGGGACTTGTAGTCCACAAAGGCTTCTTGCTACACATAAGGGTCAGGTTCCCTTTAATAATCCCAGGGTGCTGTGCAAGGCTGAGATTCACAGACCTCCACCTGTGGGTGTGGCCAGCTTGATTTAGGAGACTGGCAGTGTGTGTTGGAAGGGAGAGTGAGAGCAGAGCCGAGAGCTCTGCATGGAGCATCCTGTGTGGAGGTTGAGCACAGGACTCAGATATTCAGACTGAGGTGAGTGCAGCCAGACTAGGGCTGTAAGGCCGAACCTCTCCTGGAGGAGACACAGACCCAGGGGTCTGCAGAGGGCCCTGGGGCCAAGAAGGAACCTCAGCTAGAGGTGTCTGCTACCAGGTACCAGAGAGAGAGGAAAGTGGTTAAACTCCTACTATGAACTTGTACTAGAGTCTGCTCTGTAAGCTGCAGAGTCGGAAGCCTGGAAAAGCTCCAGGCCTGCGTGGAGCGATTATAAGTTTGTGGACCCTCTTGGAACAGTCGAACGGGGCATCGTAAGACCGTCTCCTACGGCAAGGGGTGCCTGTGTGACGGGGACCCGTATGGACGGTGCATAACCCGGCTGTGTTCCGGGTCCATTTACATGTACAGCGAGGACAATAAAGCTGTTTTTATCGGACTATTTGAGTCACGGCGTCTTTGTGGTCCTGGGGGACCCCCACCCCGCTACAATATACAATATAATTATATATATATATATATATATATATATATATATAAAAGATGCAGAACAGAGTTAGTTATAGTGGTCCGGCATAGTGTGTGTGTGTGTGTGTGTGTGTGTGTGTGTGTGTGTCTATTCTACACACATGCATACATACACACACACAGCCAGGCCTCCTATACACATGCATACACACACACAGCCAGGCCTCCTACATACATACATATACACACACACAGCCAGGCCTCCTACATACATACATATACACACACACAGCCAGGCCTCCTATACACATGCATACACACACACACAGCCAGGCCTCCTACATACATACATACATACATACACACACACACAGCCAGGCCTCCTACATACATACACACACACACCCAGCCAGGCCTCCTATACACATGCATACATACACATACACACAGCTAGGCCTCCTATACACATACATACACACACACAGCCAGACCTCCTATACACATGTATACATACACACACAGCCAGGCCTCCTATACACATGCATACATACATACACACACAGCCAGGCCTCCTATACAGATGCATACACACACAGCCAGGCCTCCTATACACATGCATACATACACATACACACACACACACACACACACACACACACATCAACAAAGCACAAACACAGAACCACGTATGTATATTTACCTTAAAAAAAAAAAAAAGTGTCTGTACATGCAGTGGAGCCGGGCTCAGCGGAGAGCAGAAGCAGTGCAGGAAGTCAGGAATCAGCTTCTTTGAAGTGAAGCTCCGGCCCTGCCCCCAGGTCTGCTCCGTGTGAGTGGCTGAATGCAGCTTCCGTAGAGCAGTGTGCAGCTGCCGGCCTCCTGTCACTGCAGACAGGGAGCTTCAGGGCAGGAGCGGCCGCACACACCAATGAGACAGATAGTCGGGTGGCCGGAAACTACTGCTCATAGACCGGCCCGGGGGGCAATTGCCCCCCTGCGTCAATGACCAGTCCGCCCCTGTACATCAATACACCCCAAATATTTGTCAACAGTTACCCCCTCCCCCAATTCCTCCCGCCCCCCATTGTCCCCGCAGGTTACTAGTAACCACTCACCTCTCCCTTCTTACTGTCCCTCCTCAGGCACCTCCGTATGTGCCCCCGCTGAGCTGCTTCTCTTTTACATGCACAGGCTGTGCCGATGCTTGTTTTCCTAGATGCCCCCGCCGCTGCTTCTCTCCGTACGGCCCCGGCTGCTGCAGCTTCTTCTCCTGCCGGGCAGGAACTTTTCAAATGAGACACGTGTGCCGTACTAACGACATCAGGGCGCGCGTGTGTCATACAGAGCATCTGCCGGGCAGAGAACAGAGGACAAATTCCTGAGTTCCGCTGCCTACACTGTGCGGCGCTGCAGGATCGCTCCCAGCCCGGCACGCAGCGTGTGATGACGGCGATCTGACCAGGGACCTCCCCGGAGCCTGGTGCTCCAGACAACAGGTCAGATTGCTCTCATCAGTGACCGGCCAGCAAGGACGCCCTGAACCAGGAGGGCCGGTCAGAGTAGGAGAGCCGGATGTGGCCCGTGGGCCGCTCCTTGACCAGGTCTGTTCTAGGCTTTACACATTGCGACGTCGTTACCGGCGCCGGATGTGCGTCACTTTCGATTTGACCCCAACGAGATCGCAGTAGCGATGTCGCAACGTGCAAAGTACCCCTTAGATCAGGAATAGAACAGCCATTTATAGGACATTTCATAACTTTCCCAAATTCCTATGAAAAAATATTCAGCACATTCTGCATTGAACTACTGTCCCCAATTTATTATATATTTTAGGAGTCGGTCCATGTTATACCGACTCCACCAAAATGAACTCCGACTCCACAGCTTTGCTTGTTGCTCCGGACGCGATTCTAAATTTTGTGTACTTTTGAAGTATATTTTTGTTTTTACATAAAATATATGCATTTATTGGTATAATATTTTACTTTTTTTTGTACATATGTTTCTGGGTTGTTTTTTTGTTTTATACATATATATATATATATATATAAATATAATATATATTATATAATATATTCTTACTGTATATTTTCTATATGGGACATTTAACTTTTATTGCTTTGATCTCAGGTATAAGTGTATTGCAATATACCTGTCAGCACTGCACTGACAAAAGCCTTTTAGATCATGTTCCTGGCGTGATCTCAGAGGCTTTCCATAGCTAGGTGACAGAGGTCATCATGATGACTTTGGGTTTCCATGGCAATGATAGGGCCCCCATGATCACATTAATGGGGTACTGATTGCTTGATTGAGGGAGCCCCTAAATGCTGGGATTGCTATTGATTGCAGCATTTAGGGGGTTAACCTTCCCAGGCACCGCTCCTTGCTGTGAGAGCCGGGGCTTGGCTATCATGTAAGCTGAGGTCACTGCGTCAATTGCACAGGCACAGCTTCTGTGTCCCACACGATTGCCATGACATACCCATACGTCGGGAACCCCTTCCCATAGACTTACATTGACATTTCTCATCTGTGACTCCAGAGAAACTGACATGTGAATAGCCCCATCGTTTATAATATGTTCAATATGTTCATAATCTGTTCATAATCTGTTCTTGGAAAAAAAAACACTGATACAACACACACATGAATGATGCTTCACACTGCGGGGCAAGTATGGGAACTACTTAATCCTTGAATTCAGGTTTCCTTTTTATCTCTGTGGCACAGGAATATAGAATTCAATCTCTAAACGTGCCATCTGTTTCTATATACACTTATTAAAAAAATAGATACTTCTAACATCACTGAATTCATCATGGTGTTTTCGGAGTATGTCGCCATTGTAACAAGTCAGTTCATGAAAGTCCAAAAAATACTTGGTTGGGTGAATTTGGTGTGGAAGAACTTCACTGGCCCTCAAACAGTCCTGACCTTAAGACGGGGTCACTCGAGCATATGGCATCCGCTGTGATAGAATTGGATGCCATATGCTAATGACACTCGGCTTAAACTTTGCTGCAAGCGTGTGCCGAGTGTCATTCACTGTTCTCCAATTCTCTCACATGCCAGAATTGGAGCACATGTGAAGAGAACATGGAGAGATTAATATCTCCATCTTCTCCATTGCCGGTCTCTGCGTATATCGGATTCTGATGGCATCAGTGCAGTCTGATGACTTGTGTGGGTGCGCGTGATTCCATTTGCAGAGGCACTTTCAGCATGTTGCAATTGTTATGCCTAATCGGCATAAAAGAACATCGCAGATCTGCTCTGCCTCATTGAATAATATTGGTTTTGAGTGCAATGCAACATTTTCTAGCATTGCATTTGCCTGTTTTACACAGTAATGTGAGCGCACCCTAACTCTATTAAACACCTTAAGGTTAAAGTAAAGATTGCAAGCTAGAACCCCTCTTTCAACATCAGTGGCTGACCTGATGTCAGGAAAGTGACTGGGGACCCCATGGGGAGCCTATATTGGCCCTAAAGCTGGGGCCCCTGCGCTCACACTAACCCTGGAGGTACCCTTGATGGTAGGGAGGTCCAGGTCACCACCCTAGGCCCTTTCTCCTGTCCTCATCCCTGATGTTATGAGACCCCCTCTCCACAACCCACCACCCGGGGGTAAAGGGCACAAACAGGAGTCAGCACCCCACCAATAAATATGGACAGACAGGAGTAACAACAACAACAAAACTTACTCGTACACACGGAAACCACTCACAAAAGAGCCACAAAAAGTGCACAAGGGGAGACAAAATAAAAAGGGGGAATAAACCGGCTACTGGGTAACTTCCAAAACAGAACAAACATAATTGAGAATGCTGCAGCAAACTCCACTGCTGCAGCTAATAGAAGAACTGAGAGAGTAAATAACAGCTCCTTCCACCTCCTGTCCAAGCTTCCTAATGATAGAAAATAACCAGCACCCTCTGTTGGACGTAGAGGGTATTTATACAACCTGGGAGCGGTCCCCACCTGACAGGAGTTGCTTGAATTAACTCTTCTCCCCAAAGGAAAGGGAATTCATTTAATCTGAAGAGTCCCACAAGAAAGTAAAACTCTGACCCAGAACATGTCACAAAACTTTGCAACAGGGGAAAGTCTGTGACAGCTGATTAATGTTCTTCTGGATGAATGGACAAAAATCTGCACAGAAATACCCCAAAATTCTTTAAAAAGCCTTTCTAGAGTGTAAGCTGTAATATCTGCAAAGGGAGAGCAACTCCATATTAATGACTAGGGATTTAGAATGGGATGTCATAACACTTCCCTGGGTGTAATATGTAGGTGTCCCAATACTTTTGTCTGTAAGTGTAATAGATTCTGCTTCTTCCAATTTTGAAAGTTGGAGATTGCTCCTCTGATGAAATTTGGTATGTGAATGAAGATCATAATCAATTTTTTGGTATTTATTTTAGGCCATTGAATATGAGAAACTTGAGGAAAGCACGGCTGGATGGTACGCAAATTTTCGGTAAGCACTAAACACAGCTATCATTCGGGTATCTTTACATTGTATGCTACATTTCCAATAGTTATAAACAACATCTGAACAGGTGGGGGAAATTTTTGGTTGGTCACATCCGATCACCATAACCCCTATATAGGACAACAAGGACAACAAGGGTAATAAATCCCCGGTAGAGACTCCATAAATATCAAAAGACCAAAAGAAAACGAGTCATAACCACTACCTTAATGCAAATAATTATACAAAGTTTATTAATCAGTTGTATAAAAAACACACAGATTAAAAAGGTTCAAAAAGAGTGCTGGAGAGGATACAAAAGGAGAGGAACTGCACACCTATGCTGAATATGTGCAAAAGCACATCAAGTACTGGCTGGGAACCTGTGTCACAAAATGATAACTCTGAAAATAGCTCTAAAACTGCAATAGTTACCATATAAATCAAGTGGGGTGCAACGTAGTGCAAAAAATACTGGGCAGAGAGATGGTACAGAAAGTGCCCACTGCACATGCACTATGCTACACTGAAGTAGGGAAGGGGAGAACGTTCGCCCCTAGTACAATAAAAGTAGCCAGAAGGATTGCAGGTCAGAGAAATAAACAAGGACACATACCCATGATAGCCAGATCAGCAAAGATGAGGTGCAGCTCCACAGACCCAAATGGCAAAACAATTGTTTTTGCCATTTGGGTTTTGCACTGCAAAGCTGAGATTTTGCCCAAATTTCTGCCACAAAAAGGCTGCAGTTTGAACTGCATAGTGCGGTCTAGAAACCCAAATTCCCATAGACAATGCTTGAAAAGCAGAACACATCCATTTTGGCATTAAACGCTGCAGTTGAAAAAGCAGGTAAAAAGCAAAGTGCGGTCGCACCCTAACTCAGGAAGAGTTCAGAAATCAGTATTTTGTGGAATAACCATGATTTTTAATCACAGCTTTCATGTGTCTTGGCATGCTTTCCACCAGTCTTTGACACTGCTTTTGGGTATCCTTATGCCACTCCTGGTGCAAAAATGTAAGCAGTTCTTTGTTTGATGGTATGTGACTATCCTCTTGATTACATTCCAGAGGTTTTCAATGGGGTTTAGGTCTGGAGATTGGGCTGGCCATGACAGGGTGTTGATGGGGTGGTCCTTCATCCACACATTGATTGACCTAGCTGTATGGCATGGCAGATATAAATAGTCGACGGGGATTGCGCTGCTCCATGCCGCAACCAACGTCCCCTTGATGCGATCACGGGGTGCCTATGTGTTGCTATAATAGCGCGTGATCAGGTGATGACCCCTGACACTGCCATAACTCACTTCCTGTGAGAGCCGACATTGTGCTGGCACTCACAGGAGATGAGCATTTCTGCTGATCAAAGTGATGCTGCTCACATCAGCAAAAATTAACAAGCGATCAGACTGTGCAGTGATAATGTCCCCTATGGGACTAGTAAAACAATAAAAGGCTTAAAAAAAAATATGATAAAAAAAAAAAATCCTAAAAGTTCAAATCATTACTTTTTCGCCCTTTTGAAAATAAACCTATTAAAAAATACATATATTTGGTATAGCGCCATGTTCAGAAATCAGTTAATGTGCACGTCAGCTCAAGACACAAAGTAATTTGTCACTAAACACCAGATCCCAAAAAATTAGAATGCTAGGGGGGGGTCTTGAAAAATGGCACCAAAAGCACAATTCTTTTTTTGGATGAAGTTCTGATTTTTTTTTTTTTCACTCCTTAGATAAAAATAAAAGTATACATATTTGGTATCTACTAACTCATACCGACCTGAGGCATCATTCTAACATGTCCATTTTACTATATAGTGAACATTGTAAATAACAGACCACAAAAACAATTGTGCAATTACACTGTATTTGGAATTTCTCTGCACTTGGAATTTCCCATTTTCCAGTACACTATATGGTAAAACTAATGGCTCCATTTTCAAAAGTACAGCTCGTCCTGCAAAAAACAAGTCCTCATATGGCAATATTGATGGAACAGTAAAAGTTATGGCTCTCGGAAGAAGGGGAGGAATAAACGAAAATGAAAAAGAGAAAATCACTAGGGGGTGAAGGGAATGAACCACAGAGTTATGTCACAGTAAAAATTTAATAAATAACATTTCCCACTTGTCTACATTACATCGGTGCAATTTTGGAAACATCTTTTTTTTTTTTTTTTTAAGTGATTTTAAGAGGCCTAAGTGACATAAAATACCAAAATTGACACCAGTCTAAAAATTGCACCCCTCAAACTGCTGAAAACCACATCCATAAAGTTTATTAACCTTTTAGGTGCTTCACATGAACTAAAGCAATGCGCAGGGGAAAAATTAAATTTTTACTTTTTTCCACAAAAATGTTGCATTAGCCCCAAATTTAGTATTTTCACAAGGGTAAGAGAAATTGCACCATTTGTTGTGCAATTTCTCCTGAGTACACAGATACCCCACGTGTGGTGGAAATTTACTGTTTTGCGTCAGAGCAGGGCTCATAAGGGAAGGAGCGCCATTTGAATTTTAGAGCGCAAAAGTGTCTGAAAAAGTCAGCAGATGCCATGTCGCGTTTGGAGAACCCCTGTTGTACCCCGACAAGTGACCTCATTTTGGAACCTAGACCCTTCAAGGACTTTATCAAGATGTTTGGTTAGCACCTTGAACCCCCAAGTGCTATTTTATTATGTTGACCTGTGAAAAGGAAAAAAACATACATTTTTATCACAAAAATGTTACTTTAATTATTAATCTTTCATTTTCACAAGGTTTCAGAAGAAAATGCACCATACAATTTGAGCAATTTTTCATGACTTTGGTAATCTCCCAACATGTGGTCAAAACTTTTTGAGGCACAACATGAAGAAGGGAAAGAGCGCCATATTTGAGTTCAGATTTAGTTGGAATAGTTTTGGAGTGTCATGACACATTGGCAGAGCCCCTAAGGTGCCAGAACAGCAGAAATCCCCCACAATTGACCCCATTTTACAAATTGCACCCCTCAATGAATTCATGGGGTGCAGTGAGCATATTGACACTCTCTAGGTGTGTCCCAAAATGTTATACTATTGGGCAGTGAAGAAAGAACAATTACATTTTTACTACTGAAATGTTGTTTTAACCCCAGATTTCCTATTTTACAAGGTGAATAGGTACAAAAAGGCCCCCTAATATGTTATACCATTTTTCTTGAACGTGGTACTACCCCGTATGTCAACAAAAAAAAACAAAACGACAAGTGCACTCTGAAATGCTATACATTGCAATAAAGATAATGGACCGTTTTACAGTTTGGGATATTCTGGATGCAGCGATTTCAATTATGTGTACATATTTTTGTTTTAATGCAAGCACTGCAGTTTTAGTATAGAGTGTGATGGATTTTTGTGATTTGAGTTTTATTTATTTATTTTTACACATTTTATGAAACGGTTTTCCTTTTTAACTTAGTCCCACTGGGGCAAATTAATATTTTTTACTTTGATTGCTGGTCTCATGCATTGCAATACTCGTGTACTGCAGTGCGTGAGACCTGTCAGTTGTTCATTGACACAGCCTCTTAGAACCTGCTTATTATAAGCAGGGTCTAACGGGCCACTTTACCCTGGATTACCATAGCAACCATAGTACCATTACAATTGCTGGAGGCCCTTGGATTCAAAATAGGTTTGTTACCCCCTTTTTAACAACTTGGATCCTGCTGTCATATTTGAGGGGTTAATTGGCTCTGATCGGTTGGGGCCAATGGCGCAGGTTGTCAGTTGTCATATACAGCTGTCACCCACAGGATTTTTGTCTGCTGGGGGCACTATTTACTTATTACTCACTGCTACTTTAAAATAGTGCTGAGGATTAAGGCTGCTTAAAGGGAACCTGTCAGCAGAAATTTTGCCCTAAACCTAAAAGTTTTCTCTTCTGCAACTCCTGGGATGCATTCCAGCAAGGTTCCTATAGTTATTCTGCCCCCTTTTAGATCAAAATAAATAGTTTATAAAGTGGTACCTTTCGGTTTGAAAATCTTGTTAATTCTACCACGGGGGCGGGCTGTCTGTTGTCAGTTACTGTCCCTCCTGCCGCTTTAGGCCGTCCCCAAACGCTCATTTACATACCTCAGGACGCCGCCCAGTGTGTCCGTGGTCTCGCGCATCCGCCGTGCCACTGTAGCGGGACTGTGCACAGTGGGACCGCTGGTGACGTTGCACAGGCACGAGATTATGGGCGGCACTGTGATTTTCATCAGCAAGCTCCCGCCCATAATCTCGTGCCCGCGTTTTCCCCCTCTGCCTCGTCTGTTCTGCGCATGCCCTGGCCACATGACCAGATGATCGGTGGTGTCCTGCTCCGCTCCTCCCATCTATTTCCTGTTCCAGGGCTAGATGGGAAAGAGGTGACGTTGGGTCATCTGGACAGGGCATGCGCAGAACGGTGGAGGCAGAGGGGACGAGATTATGGGCGGGAGCTTGCTGATGAAAATCACACCGCCGCCCATAATCTCGTGCCTGCGCAACGTCACCAGCGGTCCCACTGTGCACAGTCCCGCTACAGTGGCACGGCACATGCGCGAGACCACGTACGCACTGGGCGGCGTCCTGAGATATGTAAATGAGCGTTGGGGGATGGCCTAAAGCGGCAGGAGGGATAGTAACGGACAACAGAAAGCCCGCCCCCGTGGTAAAATTAACAAGATTTTCAAACTGAAAGGTACCACTTTATAAACTATTTATTTGGATCTAAAAGGGGGCAGAATAACTATAGGAACCTTGCTAGAATGCAGCCCAGGAGCTGCAGTAGGGGAAACTTTTAGGTTTAGGGCAAAATTTCTGCTGACAGGTTCCCTTTAACGGCCGCTATTTTAATGCGAATTGGCAGCTATTAAGCTGTTAGGAAAGCAAGAGGTTGGCATAAAGTGCTGGATTTTTTTATTAACATGTTGTATTGAGTTTACCTCTGGCTTGTCTTCTCCCTGCGTCATTAGTATTTTAACACTAGAAGTCCCAGGAATTTTGAGCTCCATAGGGTTCCAATGGTAGAAATGTTAAATTACCCCTCTCTGGGACTTCTTGTGTTAAGGACCTTGGCAAGGAAAGTCTTTTGAACTTGCCGAATTATTTTCAAAATACACTATATGTGAAAAGTACTAGGCTTGTAAAGATATGATTTGTTAAAGTCAGGAGTATTTCATATATTGCAACCTCTTTCTTTTTCAGGCAAAAGTTGAAGGCTGGAGGTGGATATCTGAGGGAAGGATGGCAGTATACATAATTTTCTCTGCAATTCTCTTGTTAAATGTCATCAGGTTGCCTTGCCGTGAGTTTGAATACAAAATAATTATATTACATATGTGGATATATTCACATATTTCTGATATGCTATATGTAGCGAGCGTGAAAAGATGTTTTTCCCCAGTTTTGACTCGGCTTATTCACCAATGGTTGCCCACTCGTTAATTTGTAAAGAAAATATTTAAATAGATTTGCTCTATATCCTGCAATCAGGGCTGTGGAGTCAGTAAGCAAAACCTGCGACTCCGACTCCTCAATTTCCCTTGCACCGACTCCACAACTCCGACTCCCACATATATTGCTTATATTTAAGTGAAAAATTTATTGTAGTACAATGTGAACATCAGATAGTTAATCTATCTATTGGAATACAATTTTAGAACACAAAAAAACTGTAATAAATTGTAAATATGTAATACACTATGTAATATACAGTAGATTACTAATATATAGATAGTGAGGTTGCACCCCGCAACCTGGGGGTTCCACTCACTTGCAGCGGTGCGAGGTAACTTCAGCAACACAGGTGCACAGTCTCTTTATAAAAATTCCAGCCGTTTATTTAAACACTTGTCATAAACGGCAAACATTCAACATAACAGGCCTCTCCTGGCTGAAAAGGAAAACAGGTACTGCCACCTACCATGGGCTTCCAGTCCAATACAGTCTCTATTAGAGGTCTGGCACCTGTACACACTGGGTCCTACCAACGAACACCACTTGCTGTGGTTCCTTCCAAGAACCCAGAGACACTCTGTAGGCTCCTGTCTGTCTCTCCTCCAGGAGTGGTTTGGTCCTGCAGTCACAGCCCTAGCCTGGCTGTCCTCACCTCAGTCTCCACTCAGACTGAATTCCAAACTTTCGACAGTCTCCTAAATTAGACTGGACACACCCACAGGTGGAGATCTGTGATTCTCCAGACCTGCACAGCACACTGGCATTATTAAAGGGAACCTGACCCTTATATGCAGAAACAAGCCTTTGTGGACTACAAGTCCCATAGCAACCTCTTCAGTTTAATATCGCATGGACCTTCTCCACTGCGACACATAGCCACCATTTACCACATTGGTGGTCGCTACCTCCCAAAATATATATTCAATCAGTTTAATTATACTTATGTTTGAAGCATTGTTTTGTGAGGATCCATTTTTGGGCTCAAAAACAGATCCTCACAAAGAATGAGCATGTCAGTTTGTGTGGCGTTTTTCTAATCTGCTTTTGCTATTGAAAACATTATCTAGGAGCTCAAAAGCCTTTCAGGTGATGCAGTTTTTTAAAAAGCTGATCTGCAGCTGAAAAACGTATCCTGACAAAACGCAGCAAAAACGCTGTGTGTGAATAGCCTTAGATCAGGAATAGAACAGCCATTTATAGGACATTTCAAAACTTTCGCAAATTCCTATGAAAAAAATATTCAGCACATTCTGCATTGCACTACTGTCCCCAATTTCTTATATATTTTAAGAGTCTAAGTTGGTCCATTTTATACCGACTCCACAATAATGAACTCCGACTCCACGACTTCGACTACAGTCCTGCCTGCAACCAGTTTAATTGACAGGTCTTTCCTGTGTGTGTAGATAGGGAGAGACCTAGAGACCATAGAGTGTCGCTGGGAAAGCCCGGCCTTGGTGATTACTAGTATTTATCATGCAGCCAGGCTCTGATTGCTGCTGCCCGTGGTTTGGGTGAGCAAGAATGAGGTAACAAGTTCCCTTTATAATTCCCAGTCTGTAGTCTGTACCAGTACTGTGTTCAGTAACTACTGGAGCCAGTTATTGCACCATAATTCAGTTAGATTAGGACAAGCTTCTAGCGTCATTCTGTCCATCATGCTACTATTTTCACTCTGAATTACATTTTCTTTAGGACTCCATTCACGTTCTAAACTTTTTTATCCATAGACTCTTAACATGTATCTGGGAAAAAACAGATGAAACTATGATATTGTGCTTGTTTCATCCTTGTCTCACAGACTTTAATGGTCAAGTCTGATCATGAGGACTGATGAGAATAGGACATGTTCAAAGTCTTCTGGACCACAAACACGGACCCATTTATATGGCTGAATGAAACATTATGGGTTAGTGTGCGGCCGGAAAAAGCAACAAACAGCACTAGGACGTCCCACATATATAGAGTCATTAAAACAGAGTGATCTATTTCAAGTGTCTATTTCTGTTATTGTTGATGATTATGGCTTACAGCCAATAAAAACCCAAAAGTCATTATCTCAGAAAATTAGAATATTATTTAAGACCAACTGAAGAAATTATTATAAACTCAGAAATGTTGGCCTACTGAAAAGTCTGTACAGTAAATGCACTAAATACTTGGTCAGGGCTCCTTTTGCATTAATTACTGCTTCAATGCAGCGTGCTACAGAGGCGATCACCCTGTGGCACTGCTGAGGTGTTATGGAGGCCCAGGTTGCTTTGCTAGCAGCCTTCAGCTCATCTCATTGTTGGGTCTGGTACCTCTCATCTTCCTCTTGACAATACCCCATAGATTGTTGTAGTGCTAACATATTAGTGGCCATCAGGAATCCATATTGGAAGTCTGTATTTAAGAAACCCTTTAAGATATTAGCCTGCAACAGTTATAGTTTATATTAGCTTGTTTTTCAGGTTTCTGTTCTCCAGACACCTTCAGTTATAGTTGTAGTGAGAAAAATATATGTTTATAGTATCACTCAGTACCACATAGTTTTCTTATCAATATTTACTGAGAATGTGCGTGTGTTTATAGTATTGTAAAACATCTGAAACCAGGAGCTTTTTGGCATGTCTCATCCGATGATGCATTTGTCCAGTGTAGATTGGCATCTGAAGAGCTGGCCACTCAGAAGAGGGATACTATATTGGACAAATGGGGAACCTATTAGAGTTTGTGTAACATTTGGTTACGCAAGCAATTTGTTTTCAAGTGGGATATAGACTGGTGAAGATTTCAGTGAAGCAGAAGCCTGTTTACCTGTGGAGGGGACGCCCGTTGACACCACAGTGTGGATCCCAGGAGTTTCTCTGTCTTCGCTGTTTTGCTTCTCACAGCTGATATTTCGGGCAGATAATGCGTGTAGCTCCTGGTGAAGATTCTTCTTTTTTAGTGTGTAATGTAAGTACTTTACCTTTGTGATCTTTATTATGCAAAAGTGTACGCAATATCACACTATTTCCTATTTTCTGTAATCATTCTAATAAAATTAGTCGCCTTCTTTAAAGGGAACCTGTCATCAGCAATTTTGCTTTAAACCTAAATGTTTCCCCCTCTGAAGCTCCTGGGCTGCATTCTAGCAAGGTTCCTGTTGTTTTTTTGCTCCCTTTTAGACCAAATATAATGCTTTATAAAGTTGTACCTTTTGGGATGCAAATCTTCTAAATTACCATGGGGGCGGGCTCTCTGGTGTCTGTTACTGTCCCTCCTGCTGATTTACGCCGTCCCCCAATGCTCCATTTCATACTTCAGCTCGCCGCCCAGTGCGCCCGAGGTCCTGCGCATGCGCAGTGCCACTGTAGCGGGACTGTGCACTGCGTGCACAGTGTGACCGCTGGTGACGTTTGCGCAGGCACGAGATAATGGGCGGCTCTGTGATTGTCATCGCAAGTGCCCGCCCATAATCTAGTGCCCGCGCTTTCCCCTCTGCCTCCAGCGTTCTGCGCAAGCGCTGGCCAGATGACCGCACATCCCCTCTTTCCCATCTTTCCCTGGAGCAGGCAATAGATGGAAGGAACGGAGCAGTACACCACCGGTTACGGCCAGCGCTTGCGCAGAACGCTGGAGGCAGAGAGGAAAGTGCGGGCACTACATTATGGGCGGGCACTTGCGAGGATAATCACAGCGCCGCCCATAATCTCGTTGGGGGACGGCGTAAATCGGCAGGATCGACAGTAACGGACACCAGAGAGCCCGCCCCCATGGACGATTTAGAAGATTTGCATCCCAAAAGGTACAACTTTATAAAGTATTATATTTGGTCTAAAAGGGGGCAAAAAAATAACAGGAACCTTGCTAGAATGCAGCCCACGAGCTGCAGAAGGGGAAACTTTTAGGTTTAAAGCAAAATTTCTGATGGCAGGTTCCCTTTAAAGCTGTATACGATCCCTTTAAATACTTGGCAAAACAATTGTCTATGGGGTTTAGGTCAGGCGAGTTTGCTGGCCATTCAAGCACAGTGGTTATTAAACCAGGTATTGGTACTTTTGGCAGTGTGGACAGGTGCCAAGTCCTGCTGGAAAATCAAATTTCCATCTCCAAAAAGCTTGTCAGCAGAGAGAGACATGAAGTGCTCTAGAATTTTCTGGTAGATGGCTGCACTGACTTTGTTCTTGAAAAAACACAGTGGACCTACACCAGCAGATGACATGGCTCCCCAAACCATCACTGATTGTGGAAACTTCACACTAGACCTCTAGCAGCTTGGATTGTGGCCTCTTCACTCTTCCTCTAGACTCTGGGACTTTGATTTCCAAATGCAATGCACAATTTACTTTCATCTGAAAACAACACCTTGGACCACTGAGGAACAGTCCAGTTCTTTTTCTCCTTGGCCCAGGTAAGACGCTTCTGGCGTTGTCTATTGGTCATGAGTGGCTTGGCGCAAGGAATGCAACACATGTAGCCCATGTCCTGGATATGTCTGTGTGTGGTGGCTCTTGAAGCACTGACTCCAGCAGCAGTCCACTCCTTGTGAATCTCCCCCAAATTTTTGAATGGCCTTTTCTTAACAATTGCTTGTGCAACTTTCTCTACCACACTTTTTACTTCCACTCAACTTTCGATTAATATGCTTGGACACAGCCCTCTGTGAACAGCCAGCTTTTTTAGCAATGACCTTTTGTGGCTTACCCTCCTTGTGGAGTGTGTCAATGACTGCCTTCTGGACATCTGTCAAGACAGCAGTCTTCCCCATAATTGTGTAGCCTACTGAACCAGACTAAGGGACTATTTTAAACACTTAGGAAGCCTTTGCAGGTGTAATTATTCTACTTTTCTGAGATAACGACATTTGAGCTTTTATTGGTTGTAAGCCATAATCATCAACATTAACAAAAATAAACACTTGAAATAGATCACTCTGTTTGTAATAAGTCATAATATGTGCATTTTCCCTTTTTGTATTGAATTACTGAAATAAATTAACTTTTGATGATATTCAAATTTATTGAAATGGACACTTATGTCCCAAATGAGGTCATGGATGGCACCCAAAATAGGTGGGGGCAGGATTACAGATCCACACAGTGCCCCTCTGGTCTTCCTTTCATGACAACTGCTCACATCTTCTTCCTGATGCATTTCGCTATATCACTCATCAGGGTATGTGGGAATGGGTGAGCTGGCATCAGCAAACAAAAATATGTGGCATGAGCATGCACTTGATGATCTGAGGTTTAAGTCCTTCAGCTGGGGCAGAGCACATGACAGCACTTGGTCACATTGCACAAAGGTCCTATAATGAAAATCGCACATTATAGCAATCGCAGCAAAACCTGCACAGCGATGCCAGCCAAGCGCAAGTAAAAATTCCCAATACAGTGCAGGTTGCATGCCGAAAGGCTGAAAAAATGGCCCGCAGACAAGTGACAAGTCACATGACTTGCAGGACCTGCCGTCCGTAGGACAATACACGCCCACATCACATGACTCGCATGTCAAGCAACTCATTGTCAGATAACTTGTTAAAAATATCAAATAGGTGGCGGAGCTATGTGTAATTCCGCAAATAAGGGTACGCTCACACGAGCATTGAAATCGGATGAGTGCAATGCAAGAACATCTCGCATTGCACTCAGACCAATGTTAGTCAATGAGGGAGAGCAATTGGTCAGCTTTTCTCGTATACAGATTCTGGATGCGAGAAAAGCGGCAGCATGCAGCGATTTTCTGCTAGAGCCGTATCCCTCGCACCCATTCAAGTGAATGGGTGTGAGAGAAACCGGACTGCACTCGGATGTTGTCCCAGTGCAGTACGATATACGCACAGGCTGACAATGGAGGAGATGGGGGGGGGATTAACCTCTCCCTCTCGTCCGCTCCTTCACAGCTGTGACCCGATTGCAAGATCGGGTCACAGTCGCATGACACTCGGCTCAGGCTCACAGCAGAGCCTGAGTCGGGGGTCATTAGCATATTGCATCCAATGCTCTCGCATCGGATGCCATACGCTAATGTGAGTCCAGCCTAAGGGACAGGACCGGTATAAGGACTGCCAGCACTAAGTAGGAGCGAACACATTTGGCAGTCCACTACCTTAGGTGCCATTCATGACCTCATTTGGTACATATATGGACACACAGGCGGGGGGGGGGGGGGGGGGCACAGACAGTGGGGGAAGAGGGGGACACAGACAGCGGGGCGGGAGGGGGACACAGACAGCGGGGCGGGAGGGGGACACAGACAGCGGGGTGGGAGGGGGACACAGACAGCGGGGCGGGGGGGGGACACAGACAGCGGGGCGGGAGGGGGACACAGACAGCGGGGCGGGAGGGGGACACAGACAGCGGGGCGGGAGGGGGACACAGACAGCGGGGCGGGAGGGGGACACAGACAGGGGGCGGGAGGGGGACACAGACAGGGGGCGGGAGGGGGACACAGACAGGGGGCGGGAGGGGGACACAGACAGGGGGCGGGAGGGGGACACAGACAGGGGGCGGGAGGGGGACACAGACAGGGGGGCGGGAGGGGGACACAGACAGGGGGGCGGGAGGGGGACACAGACAGGGGGGCGGGAGGGGGACACAGACAGCGGGGGAGGACACAGACAGCGGGGGAGGACACAGACAGCGGGGGAGGACACAGACAGCGGGGGAGGACACAGACAGCGGGGGAGGACACAGACAGCGGGGGAGGACACAGACAGCGGGGGAGGACACAGACAGCGGGGGAGGACACAGACAGCGCGGGGGGGGACACAGACAGCGCGGGGGGGGACACAGACAGCGCGGGGGGGGACACAGACAGCGCGGGGGGGGACACAGACAGCGCGGGGTGGGACACAGACAGCGCGGGGGGGGACACAGACAGCGCGGGGGGGACACAGACAGCGCGGGGGGTGACACAGAGCTGCAATTTTTCAAAACTGTTACCGTAAATTCAGAAAATCACAAGAAAAAGCAGCAATAAATTAAAAACAATTAATTTACAGTGCAGCAAAGAGCATAACACAATTGTATTGCGTCAACATGGCCATTTTCGCTGCAATACAATAAGGTGTATGATTTCACGATGATCATGGTAACAAAAAATAAAAAAAGCATTCTGTATATAGTACCGTATGTTTTATCACATCATTGTGAACATTTAGCATACAGTAGAATACTTCAGACACGTTAGACAGAAAATATGGGAAGAGATATACAATACACTAGGCAGGGCCAGCCTTAGCCTGATTGGTGCCCTGTGCAAAACTGCCCTTTGCTGCCCCCACCCTACTATTTTTTACCCAGTTTCTCAAGACAAAAATGAGGACAGGAGGCCATTTTTTTGGTATCCCAAGAATATTGATTTCCTCAAATGTATTGTAAAATAAACGCCTCCAAATTTGTGCTTGAGAATCTGCACCTCAAATCCACATTAATTCCACCACATCTGACCTCGTTCTTTTAGGCCTAAGCCACACGGCGAGAAAATCGGTGCGAGTGGAGTGCGATAAAACATCGCATTCCCCTCGGACCAATTCTAGCCTGTGTGTCAGCGCACATGAGCGATTATTTTCTCAGCCCTAATCGGACCGAGAATACAATCGCAGCATGCTGCGATTGTAAGGAGAGACTCTTTCTCTCGCACCCATTCAAGTGAATGGGGCAAGAGAAAAATCGCACTGCACTCGCAGTACACCGGTGTACTGCGCGTGCAGAGCGAGAATCGTAATAGCCGGCTACGGAGGAGAGAGGGAGAGAAATCCCTTCCTCCCCTCCTCCATGCCGGCCTGCCCCTCTGCAGTGCTGGTCCGCCCCTCCGCATCGCTGGCCCGTCCCCCGCAGCTGAGGTCTGCTCGCAGGGTCGGACCTCAGACGCAGGCACGCTCGCATGACACTCTGCTCCTGCTGTGCTGCCAGCACGAGCCGAGTCTCATACGAGCATCGCAGTAGTGCCCCGTGTGGCCCCAGCCTTAGAGGTTCTCTGATCTCCATTTATGCTGGATCCATGGATATTAGATAATGCATATCTCTCCAATGGGGCACCCATGTATCTGGAGAATGAGGCACTGCTGCTTTTTGTGGATGGTGTAAATTTTTGGACACACAGATGGGAGTTTTGCCATCTCTGGGCTGAGAGCGGCACAGGTCGTGGCCCTATTTGTGGGATCAGCATCAATTATACAAATCCTGTGGATAAATGTACAGAATGAAAAGTCCAGACACTGCACGATGGAGCTGGTGATCAATGATGAATGTACTCAGGAGGACAAAGAAGGCCAAAATACAGATGTTAAAGGAGATAGTACGAAATTGGAAAAAAATCTCGTTTTCTACATAATAAAGTGTCCTGGGGATATGTGTCTGCTTCTCAGCTCCACTGACCTGAGCTGCAGTACCACATACACAATATGAGAACGGGAGGCGCTGTGTATGCAACAACTACGGTAAATATACCGCAATCCATTTATTAATTAGTCTGGGCTCACTTTAGTTGTCAATGCTCAAAATAATTTTGTAGGACAATTTAAATCCACGCTGAATTATGTAATATTCTGAAGATCCTCATACACAACTCAGCTGCTGCAGAACCTCATAATAGAAACCACAGCTACTGAAGAATCTCATAATACACACTTACTCTGCTGCAGCACTTAATAATATACACTGCAGCTGCTACAGAACCTCATGATACACACCTCAGCTGCTGCAGAACCTCATCATTAACACCTCAGCTGCAGCAGAAGCTTATAATATGCATCTCAACTGCTTTGAACCATATAATGCACATCTCAGCTGCTGCAAAATATTATACTACACACCCCAGCTGCTGCAGGACTTCATAATACACATCTCAGCTGCTGCAGAAGCTTATATTATACACTTCAGCTGCTGCAAAACATAATACCCACCTCAGCTGCTGAAGAATCTTGTAAATATGCATCTCAGCTTCTTTAGAACCTTATAATACACATCTCATCTGCTGCAGAATCCTGTAATATCCAACTCAGCTGCTGAAAAACCTTATAATACACCCCTCAGCTGCTGCAGAACCTAATATTATGCATCTCAGCTGCTTTAAACCTTATAATACACACTTCCGCTGCTGCAAAACCTCATTTTACACCCCTCAGGGTCTGCAGAACCTTATAATGCCCACCTCAGCTGCTGTAGAACCTCTATACACATCGGCTGCTGCAAAAGCTTGTAATATAAAACTCAGCTGCAGAAGAGCCATATATAATGTATCTCAGCTGCTACAGAACCTTATATTACACATCTCAGCTGCTGCTGAACCTCACAATACACACCTCAGCTGCTGAAGAACCTTATAATATGCATCTCAGCTGCTTTAGTTCCTTAAAATACACATCTCAGCTGCTGCAGAACCTAATACACACCTTAGCTGCTGAAGAGCCTTCTAAATATGCATCTCAGCTGCTTTAAAACCTTATAATACACATCTCAGCTTCAGCAAACCCTTTTAATACACACCTCAGCTGCTGCAGAAGCTCCTCATACACAATTCAGTTGGTGCAGAACCTTATAATTCACACTTCGGTTGCTGCAGAATCTTATCACACACCTCAGCTGTTGTACAACCCCAATATATATATATATATATATATATATATATATATATATATATATAGCTGCTGCAGAACCTTGTAATACACAACTCAGCTGCAGAAGAGCCTTATATAATGTATCTCAGCTGCTGCAGAACCTTGTAATACACATCTCAGCTGCTGCAGAACCTCATAATACACATCTCAGCTGCTGCAGAACCTCATCATACACATCTCAGCTGCTGCAGAACCTCATCATACACACCTAAGTTGCTGCAAAACTTTATAATACATCTCAGCTGCTGCAGAACGTTATAATACACACCTCAGGTTCTGAAAATTTTTAATAGACCTCAGCTGCTACAGAAGCTTATATTATACACCTCAGCTGCTGCAGAACCTAATATTATGCATCTCAGCTGCTTTAGAACCTTATAATACACACTTCCGCTGCTGCAAAACCTCATTTTACACCCCTGAGGGTCTGCAGAACCTTTTAATGCCCACCTCAGCTGCTGTAGAACCTCAATACACATCAGCTGCTGTAAAAGCTTGTAATATAAAACTCAGCTGCAGAAGAGCCATATATAATGTATCTCAGCTGCTACAGAACCTTATATTACACATCTCAGCTGCAGCAGAACCTCATCATACGCAACTCAGTTGCTGCAGAACCTAAGTTCAGCTGTTGATGAACTTTATAATGCACACCTCCGCTTCTGCAGACTTTCATAATACACCTCAGCTGCTGCAGAATCTGATAATACACACCTCAGCTGCTGCTCATATTACACATCTCAGCTGCTGCTCATATTACACATCTCAGCTGCAGCATAACCCTTTAATACACACCTTAGCTGCGCAATAACCTTATAATATGCATCTCAGCTGCTTTAGCTCCTTAAAATATACTTCTCAGCTGCTGCAGAATCTTATCACACACCCCAGCTGCTGCAGAACCTAATACACACCTTAGCTACTGAAGAGCCTTCTTAAATATGCATCTCAGCTGCTTTAGAACCTTATAATACACACCTCAGCTTCAGCAGAACCTTTTAATACACACCTCAGCTGCTGCAGAAGCTCCTCATACACAATTCAGTTGCTGCAGAACCTTACAATTCACACTTCGGTTGCTGCAGAATTTTATCACACACCTCAGCTGTTGTACAACCCCAATATATATATAGCTGCTGCAGAACCTTGTAATACACAACTCAGCTGCAGAAGAGCCTTATATAATGTATCTCAGCTGCTGCAGAACCTCATAATACACATCTCAGCTGCTGCAAAAGCTTATATTATACACCTCAGCTGCTGCAAAACCTAATACCCACCTCAGCTGCTGAAGAATCTTGTAAATATGCATCTCAGCTTCTTTAGAACCTTATAATACACATCTCATCTGCTGCTGAACCTCATAATACACATCTCAGGTGCAGAAGAGCCTTAGATAATGCATCTCAGCTGCTGCAGAAACTCATTATACAAACGTCAGCTGTGGCAGAAATTTATAATATACATCTCAACTGCTTTAGAACCTTATAATACACATCTCGACTGCTGCTGAACCTCATAGTACACATCTCAGGTGCAGCAGATCCTTTTAATACACACCTTAGCTGCTGCAAAACATCATCATACATACCACAGCTGCTGTAGAACTTCATCATACACACAGGTGCTGCAGAACCTCATTATACACACCAACTGCTGTAGAACCTCAATACACAGCTGTTGAAGAACCTTATTATACACACCTCAGCTGCTTAAGAATCTCATTATATACACCTCAGCTGCTACAGAACCTTATAATACCAAAGTCAGCTGCTGAAGACCTTTATAATGCAAACCTCAGCTGCTGAAGAGCCTTACAATACACATCTCAACTGCTGCAGAACCTAGTACACACCTCAGCTGCTGCAGAACCTTATAAATATGTATCTCAGCTGCTTTAGAGCTTTATAATACACATCTCAGCTGCTGCTGAACCTCATAGTACACATCTCAGCTGCTGCAGAACCTCATCATACACACCTAAGTTGCTGTAAAACCTTATAATACATCTCAGCTGCTACAGAACTTTATAATATACATATCAACTGCTTTAGAACCTTATAATACACATCTCAATTGCTACTGAACCTCAGTACACATCTCAGGTGCAGCAGAACCTAATATTATTCATCTCAGCTGCTTTAGAACCTTATAATACACACTTCCGCTGCTGCAAAACCTCATTTTACACCCCTCAGGGTGTGCAGAACCTTATAATGCCCACCTCAGCTGCTGTAGAACCTCAATACACATCAGCTGCTGTAAAAGCTTGTAATATAAAACTCAGCTGCAGAAGAGCCATATATAATGTATCTCAGCTGCTACAGAACCTTATATTACACATCTCAGCTGCAGCAGAACCTCATCATACACAACTCAGTTGCTGCAGAACCTAAGTTCAGCTGTTGATGAACTTTATAATGCACACCTCCGCTTCTGCAGACTTTCATAATACACCTTAGCTGCTACAGAATCTGATAATACACATCTCAGCTGCTGCAGAATCTGATAATACACATCTCAGCTGCTGCTCATATTACACATCTCAGCTTCTGCTCATATTACACATCTCAGCTGCAGCATAACCCTTTAATACACACCTTAGCGGCTGAAGAGCCTTCTTAAATATGCATCTCAGCTGCTTTAGAACCTTATAATACACACCTCAGCTTCAGCAGAACCTTTTAATACACACCTCAGCTGCTGCAGAAGCTCCTCATACACAATTCAGTTGCTGCAGAACCTTACAATTCACACTTCGGTTGCTGCAGAATTTTATCACACACCTCAGCTGTTGTAGAACCCCAATATATATATAGCTGCTGCAGAACCTTGTAATACACAACCCAGCTGCAGAAGAGCCTTATATAATGTATCTCAGCTGCTGCAGAACCTCATAATACACATCTCAGCTGCTGCAAAAGCTTATATTATACACTTCAGCTGCTGCAAAACCTAATACCCACCTCAGCTGCTGAAGAATCTTGTAAATATAAATCTCAGCTTCTTTCAAACCTTATAATGCACATCTCGACTGTTGCTGAACCTCATAGTACACATCTCAGGTGCAGCAGAACCTTTTAATACACACCTTAGCTGCTGCAGAACCTCATCATACACACCACAGCTGCTGTAGAACTTCATCATACACACAGCTGCTGCAGAACCTCATTATACACATCTCAGCTGCTGCAGATGCTTATATTATACACCTCAGCTGCTGCAAAACCTAATACCCACCTCAGCTGCTGAAGAATCTTGTAAATATGAATCTCAGCTTCTTTCGAACCTTATAATACACATCTCATCTGCTGCTGAACCTCATAATACACATCTCAGGTGCAGAAGAGCCTTAGATAATGCATCTCAGCTGCTGCAGAACCTCATAATACATCAGCTGCTGCAGAACCTCATCATACACACCTAAGTTGCTGCAAAACCTTATAACACATCTCAGCTGCTGCAGAACGTTATAATACACACCTCAGGTTCTGGAAAATTTTAATAGACCTCAGCTGCTACAGAAGCTTATAATACCCATCTCAGCTGCTGCAGAAGCTTATATTATACACCTTAGCTGCTGCAGAACCTAATATTATGCATCTCAGCTGCTTTAGAACCTTATAATACACACTTCCGCTGCTGCAAAACCTCATTTTACACCCCTGAGGGTCTGCAGAACCTTATAATGCCCACCTCAGCTGCTGTAGAACCTCAATACACATCAGCTGCTGCAAAAGCTTGTAATATAAAACTCAGCTGCAGAAGAGCCATATATAATGTATCTCAGCTGCTACAGAACCTTATATTACACATCTCAGCTGCAGCAGAACCTCATCATACACAACTCAGTTGCTGCAGAACCTAAGTTCAGCTGTTGATGAACTTTATAATGCACACCTCAGCTTCTGCAGACTTTCATAATACACCTCAGCTGCTGCAGAATCTGATAATACACATCTCAGCTGCTGCTCATATTACACATCTCAGCTGCTGCTCATATTACACATCTCAGCTGCAGCATAACCCTTTAATGCACACCTTAGCTGCTCAAGAACCTTATAATATGCATCTCAGCTGCTTTAGAACCTCATAATGCACATTTCAGCTGCAGGAGAACTTTTAATACACACCTCAGTTACTGCAAAACTTTATATTTCACATCTCAGCTGCTAAAGAAACTTTTATAATATGTATTTCAGCTGCTTTAGAACTTTATTATACACATCTCAGGTGCTGACGAACCTCATAATACACAAATCAGCTGCTGCAGAATCTTGTAAATATGCATCTCAGCTTCTTTAGAACCTTATAATACACATCTCATCTGCTGCTGAACCTCATAATACACATCTCAGGTGCAGAAGAGCCTTAGATAATGCATCTCAGCTGCTGCAGAACCTCATAATACATCAGCTGCCGCAGAACCTCATCATACAAACGTCAGCTGCTACAGAACTTTATAATATACATATCAACTGCTTTAGAATCTTATAATACACATCTCAATTGCTACTGAACCTCAGTACACATCTCAGGTGCAGCAGAACCTAATATTATGTATCTCAGCTGCTTTAGAACCTTATAATACACACTTCCGCTGCTGCAAAACCTCATTTTACACCCCTCAGGGTCTGCAGAACCTTATAATGCCCACCTCAGCTGCTGTAGAACCTCAATACACATCAGCTGCTGCAAAAGCTTGTAATATAAAACTCAGCTGCAGAAGAGCCATATATAATGTATCTCAGCTGCTACAGAACCTTATATTACACATCTCATCTGCTGCTCATATTACACATCTCAGCTGCAGCATAACCCTTTAATGCACACCTCAGCTGCTGCAGAATCTGATAATACACACCTCAGCTGCTGCTCATATTAGACATCTCAGCTGCAGCATAACCGTTTAATACACACCTTAGCTGCTGAAGAGCCTTCTTAAATATGCATCTCAGCTGCTTTAGAACCTTATAATACACACCTCAGCTTCAGCAGAACCTTTTAATACACACCTCAGCTGCTGCAGAAGCTCCTCATACACAATTCAGTTGCTGAAGAACCTTATAATTCACACTTCGGTTGCTGCAGAATTTTATCACACACCTCAGCTGTTGTAGAACCCCAATATATATATAGCTGCTGCAGAACCTTGTAATACTCATCTCAGCTGCTGCAAGACCTAATACCCACCTCAGCTGCTGAAGAATCTTGTAAATATAAATCTCAGCTTCTTTCAAACCTTATAATGCACATCTCGACTGCTGCTGAACCTCATAGTACACATCTCAGGTGCAGCAGAACCTTTTAATACACACCTTAGCTGCTGCAGAACCTCATCATACACACCACAGCTGCTGTAGAACTTCATCATACACACAGCTGCTGCAGAACCTCATTATACACACCTCAACTGCTGCGGAACCTCATTTTACACAGCTGTTGAAGAACCTTATTATACACACCTCAGCCGCTTAAGAATCTCATTATATACACCTCAGCTGCTACAGAACCTTATAATACCAAAGTCAGCTGCTGAAGACCTTTATAATGCAAACCTCAGCTGCTGAAGAGCCTTACAATACACATCTCAACTGCTGCAGAACCTAATACACACCTCAGCTGCTGCAGAACCTTATAAATATGCATCTCAGCTGCTTTAGAGCTTTATAATACACATCTCAGCTCCTGCTGAACCTCATAATACACATCTCAGCTGCAGCAGAACCTTTTAATACACACCTGGGCTGCTGCACAACCTCATCATACACACATCAGTTGTTGCAGAATCTTATAATATGCATCTCAGCTGCTTTAGAATCTTATAACACACATCTCAGCTGCTGCTGAACCTCATAGTACACATCTCAGCTGCAACACAATCTTTTAATACACACCTCAGCTGCTGCAGAACCTCATAATACATAGATCTTTTGCTGAAGAACCGTAAAATACACACTTCAGCTGCTGCAGAATCTTATCACACCTCAGGGGCAGCGGAACCTAGTAATAAACACCTCAGCTGCTGAAGAACCTCATAATGCACATTTCAGCTGCAGGAGAACTTTTAATACACACCTCAGTTACTGCAAAATTTTATATTTCACATCTCAGCTGCTGAAGAAACTTTTATAATATGTATTTCAGCTGCTTTAGAACTTTATTATACACATCTCAGGTGCTGACGAACCTCATAATACACAAATCAGCTGCTGCAGAATCTTGTAATGTCCAACTCAGCTGCTGAAGAACCTTATAATACACACCTCAGCTTCTGAAGAATTTTAATAGACCTCAGGTGCTGCAGAATATTATACTACACACCCCAGCTGCTGCAGAACTTCATAATACACATCTCAGCTGCTGCAGAAGCTTATATTATACACTTCAGCTGCTGCAAAACCTAATACCCACCTCAGCTGCTGAAGAATCTTGTAAATATGAATCTCAGCTTCTTTAGAACCTTATAATACACATCTCATCTGCTGCTGAACCTCATAATACACATCTCAGGTGCAGAAGAGCCTTAGATAATGCATCTCAGCTGCTGCAGAACCTCATAATACATCAGCTGCTGCAGAACCTCATCATACAAACGTCAGCTGCTGCAGAATTTTATAATATACATATCAACTGCTTTAGAACCTTATAATACACATCTCAATTGCTACTGAACCTCAGTACACATCTCAGGTGCAGCAGAACCTAATATTATGCATCTCAGCTGCTTTAGAACCTTATAATACACACTTCCGCTGCTGCAAAACCTCATTTTACACCCCTCAGGGTGTGCAGAACCTTATAATGCCCACCTCAGCTGCTGTAGAACCTCAATACACATCAGCTGCTGCAAAAGCTTGTAATATAAAACTCATCTGCAAAAGAGTCATATATAATGTATCTCAGCTGCTGCAGAACCTTATATTACACATCTCAGCTGCAGCAGAACCTCATCATACACAACTCAGTTGCTGCAGAACCTAAGTTCAGCCGTTGATGAACTTTATAATACACACCTCAGCTGCTGCTCATATTACACATCTCAGCTGCTGCTCATATTACACATCTCAGCTGCAGCATAACCCTTTAATACACACCTCAGCTGCTGCAGAATCTGATAGTACACACCTCAGCTGCTGTCGAGCCTTCTTAAATATGCATCTCAGCTGCTTTAGAACCTTATAATACACACCTCAGCTTCAGCAGAACATTTTAATACACACCTCAGCTGCTGCAGAAGCTCCTCATACACAATTCAGTTGCTGCAGAACCTTATAATTCACACTTCGGTTGCTGCAGAATTTTATCACACACCTCAGCTGTTGTAGAACCCCAATATATATATAGCTGCTGCAGAACCTTGTAATACACATCTCAGCTGCAGAAGAGCCTTATATAATGTATCTCAGCTGCTGCAGAACCTCATAATACACATCTTAGCTGCTGCAGAAGCTTATATTATACACCTCAGCTGCTGAAGAATCTTGTAAATCTGAATCTCAGCTTCTTTCGAACCTTATAATACACATCTCATCTGCTGCTGAACCTCATAATACACATCTCAGGTGCAGAAGAGCCTTAGATAATGCATCTTAGCTGCTGCAGAACCTCATAATACATATCAGCTGCTGCAGAACCTCATCATACAAACGTCAGCTACTGCAGAACTTTATAATATACATATCAACTGCTTTAGAACCTTATAATGCACATCTCGACTGCTGCTGAACCTCATAGTACACATCTCAGGTGCAGCAGAACCTTTTAATACACACCTTAGCTGCTGCAGAACCTCATCATACACACCACAGCTGCTGTAGAACTTCATCATACACACAGCTGCTGCAGAACCTCATTATACACACCTCAACGGCTGCGGAACCTCATTATACACAGCTGTTGAATAACCTTATTATACACACCTCAGCTGCTTAAGAATCTCATTATATACACCTCAGCTGCTGAAAAACCTTATAATGCTCACCCCAGCTGCTGTAGAACCTCATTATACACAGCTGTTGAAGAACCTTATTATACACACCTCAGCTGCTTAAGAATCTCATTATATACACCTCAGCTGCTACAGAACCTTATAATACCAAAGTCAGCTGCTGAAGACCTTTATAATGCAAACCTCAGCTGCTGAAGAGCCTTACAATACACATCTCAACTGCTGCAGAACCTAATACACACCTCAGCTGCTGCAGAACCTTATAAATATGCATCTCAGCTGCTTTAGAGCTTTATAATACACATCTCAGCTCCTGCTGAACCTCATAATACACATCTCAGCTGCAGCAGAACCTTTTAATACACACCTGGGCTGCTGCACAACCTCATCATACACACATCAGTTCTTGCAGAATCTTATAATATGCATCTCAGCTGCTTTAGAATCGTATAAGACACATCTCAGCTGCTGCTGAACCTCATAGTACACATCTCAGCTGCAAAAGAATCTTTTAATACACACCTCAGCTGCTGCAGAACCTCATAATACATAGATCTTTTGCTGCAGAACCGTAAAATACACACTTCAGCTGCTGCAGAATCTTATCACACCTCAGGGGCAGCGGAACCTAGTAATAAACACCTCAGCTGCTGAAGAACCTCATAATGCACATTTCAGCTGCAGGAGAACTTTTAATACACACCTCAGTTACTGCAAAATTTTATATTTCACATCTCAGCTGCTGAAGAAACTTTTATAATATGTATTTCAGCTGCTTTAGAACTTTATTATACACATCTCAGGTGCTGACGAACCTCATAATACACAAATCAGCTGCTGCAGAATCTTGTAATGTCCAACTCAGCTGCTGAAGAACCTTATAATACACACCTCAGCTTCTGAAGAATTTTAATAGACCTCAGGTGCTGCAGAATATTATACTACACACCCCAGCTGCTGCAGAACTTCATAATACACATCTCAGCTGCTGCAGAAGCTTATATTATACACCTCAGCTGCTGCAAAACCTAATACCCACCTCAGCTGCTGAAGAATCTTGTAAATATGCATCTCAGCTTCTTTAGAACCTTATAATACACATCTCATCTGCTGCTGAACCTCATAATACACATCTCAGGTGCAGAAGAGCCTTAGATAATGCATCTCAGCTGCTGCAGAACCTCATAATACATATCAGCTGCTGCAGAACCTCATCATACAAACGTCAGCTGCTGCAGAACTTTATAATATACATATCAACTGCTTTAGAACCTTATAATACACATCTCAATTGCTACTGAACCTCAGAACACATCTCAGGTGCAGCAGAACCTAATATTATGTATCTCAGCTGCTTTAGAACCTTATACTTATAATACACACTTCCGCTGCTGCAAAACCTCATTTTACACCCCTCAGGGTCTGCAGAACCTTTTAATGCCCACCTCAGCTGCTGTAGAGCCTCAATACACATCAGCTGCTGCAAAAGCTTGTAATATAAAACTCATCTGCAGAAGAGCCATATATAATGTATCTCAGCTGCTACAGAACCTTATATTAGACATCTCAGCTGCAGCAGAACCTCATCATACACAACTCAGTTGCTGCAGAACCTAAGTTCAGCTGTTGATGAACTTTATAATACACACCTCAGCTTCTGCAGACTTTCATAATACACCTCAGCTGCTGCAGAATCTGATAATACACATCTCAGCTGCTGCTCATATTACACATCTCAGCTGCTGCTCATATTACACATCTCAGCTGCAGCATAACCCTTTAATACACACCTTAGCTGCGCAATAACCTTATAATATGCATCTCAGCTGCTTTAGCTCCTTAAAATATACTTCTCAGCTGCTGCAGAATCTTATCACACACCCCAGCTGCTGCAGAACCTAATACACACCTTAGCTACTGAAGAGCCTTCTTAAATATGCATCTCAGCTGCTTTAGAACCTTATAATAATACACAACTCAGCTTCAGCAGAACCTTTTAATACACACCTCAGCTGCTGCAGAAGCTCCTCATACACAATTCAGTTGCTGCAGAACCTTACAATTCACACTTCGGTTGCTGCAGAATTTTATCACACACCTCAGCTGTTGTACAACCCCAATATATATATAGCTGCTGCAGAACCTTGTAATACACAACCCAGCTGCAGAAGAGCCTTTTATAATGTATCGCAGCTCCTGCAGAACCTCATAATACACATCTCAGCTGCTGCAGAAGCTTATATTATACACCTCAGCTGCTGCAAAACCTAATACCCACCTCAGCTGCTGAAGAATCTTGTAAATATGAATCTCAGTTTCTATCGAACCTTATAATACACATCTCATCTGCTGCTGAACCTCATAATACACATCTCAGGTGCAGAAGAGCCTTAGATAATGCATCTCAGCTGCTGCAGAACCTCATAATACACACCACAGCTGCTGTAGAACTTCATCATACACACAGCTGCTGCAGAACCTCATTATACACACCTCAACGGCTGTGGAACCTCAATATACAAAGCTGTTGAAGAACCCTATTATACACACCTCAGCTGCTTAAGAATCTCATTATAAACACCTCAGCTGCTACAGAACCTTATAATACCAAAGTCAGCTGCTGAAGACCTTTATAATGCAAACCTCAGCTGCTGAAGAGCCTTACAATACACATATCAACTGCTGCAGAACCTAATACACACCTCAGCTGCTGCAGAACCTTATAAATATGTATCTCAGCTGCTTTAGAGCTTTATAATACACATCTCAGCTTCTGCTGAACCTCATAATACACATCTCAGCTGCAGCAGAACCTTTTAATACACACCTGGGCTGCTGCACAACCTCATCATACACACATCAGTTCTTGCAGAACCTTATAATATGCATCTCAGCTGCTTTAGAATCTTATCAGACACATCTCATCTGCTGCTGAACCTCATAGTACACATCTCAGCTGCAATATAATCTTTTAATACACACCTCAGCTGCTGCAGAACCTCATAATACATACCTCTTTTGCTGCAGAACCGTAAACTAAAGCTTCTGAAGAATTTTAATAGACCTCAGCTGCTGCAGAATCTTATAATACACATCTCAGCTGCTTCAGAACCTCATAATACATATAAGCTGCTGCAGAACCTTATCATACAAACGTCAGCTGCTGCAGAATCTTATAATACACACCTCAGCTGCGGCAGAACCTCATAAAACACATCTCAGCTACTGCAGAAGCTTGTATTATACACATCAGCTGATGCAAAACCTAATACCCACCTCAGCTGCTGAAGAATCTTGTAAATATGAGTCTCAGCTGCTTTAGAATCTTATAATACACATCTCATCTGCTGCAGAACCTCATCATACACACCACAGCTCCTGTAGAACTTCATCATACACACAGCTGCTGTAGAACCTTATTATACACACCTCAACTGCTGCAGAACCTCATTTTATACAGCTGTTGAAGAACCTTATTATACACACCTCACCTGCTGCATAATCTCATTTTATACATATCTCAGCTGCTGTACAATCTCATTATACACATGTGAGTTGCTGCATTATCTCCTAATTCACCTCCGCTGCTGCTGCTAATGATGCAGTACAGAATGGCTTTCATACCTCTACGATACTGAATCATACCTATACTAAATATACATATGCTAAATCATTGCTTGTGATGTGCAGACAGCAGTGATGCCATGTAACGTATGAGTAGAGATGAGTCGACCTGAACTTTAAAGTTCGGTGTTCATATCCAACACTGACTTTACTAGAAAAATAATCAGTGTTTTCTCTAGTCATCCTCCACGACAGCACCACAGGAAACACAAAGAGGTTAAAAAACTCCTCCCCACCTCCCCTTTCCAGTGTTGTTTCTTGTCCCTACTGGGGCACGAAGAGGACCTGTGGTGCTCTGTGGCCAATGACTAGAGTACTGTGGGAAAGTAAAACAATTTATCTTACCACCGGGCAGCTGAGGTCGGAGCTTTCCGCTTCCCTCCTCCATCGCTGCTCCCATCTCCCCTGGATTCGGGACCTGCCTGCTCTCCCTGCGTCTCACATGAGGTAAAGCGGAGCATGTTCGACATGTCAGGGGCCTCCTTGAGCTCCCCGATACCTCCTCCTTGCTAACGTGCGGTGGCAATGGCACGCAGTAAGTGACGTCACCGGCGCACGCGGAGATGACGTACTTCCGGGAATATTCATTCCACCCTAGAACGCAAGCGCTGTTTCAGCCCCGCTACAGCACCAATGGGTTTGCCTTCTCATGGAGAGACCTACCTGGACCGTCTGAGGATGAAGAGTCGCCCATATGGGATTATGGTGCTGGGGCCTCGCACTCACATGTAAGTGCCTGGCTTGAAAACAACCTAAAGTAGGACTGCATAATGGGCAATCTTTTCCGCTCTGTGCTGTAAAACCCAGCGCTACCCCTGATCCAGTAAGTATACTGTGATGGTGGGATGGAGAAAACGTCTAGCCTCAAGTGTATCATGTGCGCTAAGAAACTCCCGTCTTCCAGTAGTAAAAAGCTGTGTCACCCCTACACTGATCAGGTGGTCAGGGAAGAACATCCTTCCCTTATCAGCGGATCAAAAATCTTGTGCGCTAGGTACATTTCTCTTTAGCCTTCTCTCAAACACTACCCTTAGCGGGCCCGGCCCCGAAGAATGGAAGCCAAACCCCATTAAAGTGTCGGTCTCTGTCTCGAAAGAGGACCCATACTTCTCTCCCAGACCCTTAGGTGAGGATTATGACTTTGTGTCCGAAACAGAAGGAGGGCCTGAAAATGAAAGATACTTCTTCTCAGGAGCTGCGGGGAGCTGTGCGAGATACCATGGGGGTTAATGTAGAAAAGACTACGAAGCCAGTGCAGGACATAATGTTCGGCTGCCTGAAAGCCCAATAGTGCAAGATTCCCTGTTCATAAGAATATCCAGGACTAAATCCTTCAGAATAGGAGATTCCGGAGAGACGCCTAGGCACTCTCTTGGAGCTTAGACACTGGTTTCCCACTTGAGGACGATACAGCCGAAACTTGGGAACTTTCTAAAGGGGACGTCTAGGTCTCTAGAGTTGCCAAAAGACAGCATTTCCTTTTGAGGACTTTTCACAGCTCAGGGACCCAATGGATAGGAGGATGAAAGCCTGTTCGTGACATTGTGGGAAACCTTGTTAGTTCTAAGGAACACTAATGTAGCCTCCACAGGTATACAAGATCCCTATATATGTGGCTGGGACGACTTGAAGACCACCTCTCTTGGGACACCCACCAGAGAAGACCTATTAGCTTCCTTTCCACTGCTTCAGAAAGCTACAGGGTTCCTAGTAGACTCCTCGGCTGAATCAGTCCGTGTTGCTGCAAAATTAGCAGTACTTTCTAACTCCGCAAGAAGAGACCTATGACTCAAACTATGGAGTGGTGAATAAACTGCTAAGATTAAAATTTGTAACATCCCCTTCAAGGGAAAGTATGTTTTTGGACCAGCTCTAGACGACCTTCTAGCCAAAGCCACAAAAAAACAATTCCGGAACAAAAACCCAAGAAATTTTTTCATGCTCTCAGGGCCAATTCTCTCATTATAAAGGAAGGGGTAAGTCATAACGGTGGAGCTACCCCAAGAGAGGAGAAAGTAGAAGTATCTTTTCCTCCCAGGAAATGCAAGAGCGTACCCAGCATCAGTATAAGCGATGACTCTGGCATGGCAGGAGGACATCTATCGAGAGTCTTCCCCCAATGGTCAACAGTCTCATGGAACCAATGGGTTCTGAACACCATCAAAGACGGAATGAAGATGGCATTCACCTTCTTTCCTCTACACCGCCTGGTTATCAACCACCCTGCCTCGACGACTTCCTGATACTTGTTCCTTCAGCCCCAATGCTCGAGCAGCATGTACAGAGGAACCTCATGGTACTGAAGGAACTAGGATGGATAGTGAACCAACAAAACTGATCTAAATCCATCTACGAAGAAGATTTTCCTCGGCATCCTACTGGCTTTAGACAGAATCAAATCCAGATTTCGGATCTCCACAGCCAGTGATCAGTAACTTTGAAATTGGCCATGTTAGTCCTAGGATCCATGACATCCTGCATTCAAACAGTAGCCTGGGCTCAGTTCCATACAAGAATGCTCCAAACAGCCATCTTAGCAGCCTGGGATGATTGCCCACGTCTCTATACAGGAAGCTTCCCCTATCTAGACCAATAAAATCATCTCTCCCAAGGTGGATGTCCATGAAAAACCTCCAAGGAGGAGCTGTTGGACTCCGAATTCTCCAGTAACAATAACCACAGACGCCAGCCAGCAAGGGGGGCATGGTGGCGCACATATCCTTCCAGGGGCTCTGAACGCACGAGATCAGTCTAAGGCCCTCAAACTACAGAGAACTAAATGCGGTGGATGAAGCACTCAAGGCAGCATCTCCACTGATCCAGAGATGATGGTGGCTCACCTTTGTCATCAAGGAAGCACTCGTCATAAAAAAGCCTAAAAATGTCTACGAAAATACTGAGCTGAGCAGAGAAGCACCTTCTATTTCTCTCCACATTTCATCTGAAGGGCTCCACAATCATGCAGGCAGTCTCTCAGTCAAAGAGATGTTAACTCGGGCGAGTGGGCTCTAAATTCAAAAGTATTTCAGAACTTAGTGGAGAGATGGGGCAACCCGGAAGTAGTCCACCTTGCAAGACAGCCGAACGCAAAAGTAAACCGTTGTTTTATTTCTAAATCCAACCGATTGGTGTCTTGCCGTGAATGCCCTCTCCCATTTGTGGGAGTTCAATTTAGCCTATGCCTTCCCATCAATTCCAGTGCTGGCAAAGATGCTATTCCACCAAGAGTTCACAAGCTCAGCCTAAAAATGTCTACAAAAATACTGAGCTGAGCAGAGAAGCACCTTCTATTTCTCTCCACATTTCATCTGAAGGGCTCCACAATCATGCAGGCAGTCTCTCAGTCAAAGAGATGTTAACTCGGGCGAGTGGGCTCTAAATTCAAAAGTATTTCAGAACTTAGTGGAGAGATGGGGCAACCCGGAAGTAATCCACCTTGCAAGACAGCCGAACGCAAAAGTAAACCGTTGTTTTATTTCTAAATCCAACCGATTGGTGTCTTGCCGTGAATGCCCTCTCCCATTTGTGGGAGTTCAATTTAGCCTATGCCTTCCCATCAATTCCAGTGCTGGCAAAGACGCTATTCCACCAAGAGTTCACAAGCTCAGCCTAATGGCATGGCTTCTGAAACCAAAATCCTAAAAGTCAGAGACCTGTCGGACAAGGGGATTGAGACGCTACAGAAAAGCCGAAATCTTGTTACGAACGCCATATTTGGGCAAACTATGGCAGACCTTCTCCTTCTGATGTGGATATGAATTACCAGATCCATTTTATCTTAAGGTGGCTCAGATCTTGGACTTTCTTCAGAATGGCTAGACAAAGGCCTAAACCTGGTACCTTCAAGATCCAAATCTCAGCCCGTAGCTTATACTTCGATGAAGATCTAGCAAGCTATCGGTGAGTTAGGTTTATGACTTCAGAAGTGCAACCGAAACAAATTTATCTAGTCCTTCGCCGGGACTTGAATATAGTCTTTAAGGGCCTAACACAACAACCCTTTGAGTCTATCACCTCAACAGATATTGAACCCTGTCCTGAAAAACTGTATCCTAGTAGCAATTACGTCAGCCAGACGAGTTGGTGAATTACAGACCACTACTAGACAGCCGTACCTAAAAATCCTGAACAACAGAATTATCTTCTATCAGGACCACTCATTTCTTCCAAAACTAGTATCGGATTTTCACAGATCCTAAGATATAATACTACCATCTTTCTGTCAGAGTCCATGTGACGATAAAGGGGAATTTCATTCCTTAGATGTACGCAGGCTGTTTTTACACTATCTTCAGAGAACCGATTGTGTGAGGAAGAACCATAATCTCTATGTCCACATCATGGGGCGGAATATAGGTACAAATCTGACAAAAAACAAAATTGACACCTAGAGCAGTCAGCAAAGCTTACAAAAACCAAGCTCTATCTTCTCCGAAAGACTTCACAGCTCATTCTACCAGATCGGTGTCTGTCTCTTGGGCCGAGAAGGCTGACGCTTCCATCGAGCAGATATGCAGAGCCGCTATCTGGTGATCAGTCTATACCTTCACAAAACACTAAAAACTGAATTTACTGTCTAAAAAGGACTAAAGGCGGCTTTACACGGAGCGGCATCGCTAGCAATATCGCTAGCGATGGCACCCGCCCCCGTCGTGTGTGCGTCACGGGCAAATTGCTGCCCGTGGCGCACAATCTCACTTGTCCATGTCACATGTACAGCCCTCGCTAACGACGTCGCTATGGGCGGTGAACAACCTCCCCTGAAAGGGGGAGGTTCGGTCGGAGTCACAGCGGCGTCACAGAGCGGGCCACCAATAGAAGCGGAGGGACAGAAAGCAGCCGCATCTCCGTCACTCCCACCTCGGTGCTCGTTGAGGACACAGGTACGCTGTAGTTCATCGTTCCCGAGGTGTCACACATAGCGATGTGTGCTGCCATGGGAATGACGAACAACCTGCGCCCTCAACAACCAACGATTTTTTGAAAATGAATGACGTGTAAACGATGGACGATTTGGTGAGTATTTTCCATTGTTAACGGCCGCTCGTTGGTGTCGCACGCGACGACGTCACTAACGATGCCGGATGTGCGTCACAGAATCCGTGACCCCGGCGATATATCATTAGATACGTCGTTGCGTGTAACGGGGCCTTTAGCCTTTGACCGTAAGGACCTTCAGGCTGTTGTGTCCCCCCCCTAAGAAATGTTCGTTTGTAGTTCTCCTGTGGTGCTGTCATGGTGGGTGAGTAGAGAAAGTAGAATTATGCCAGCTTTACACGAGACAATATATCGTGCAATATGTTGTCGGGGTCACGGTTTTCGTGACGCACATCCGGCATACCGCACGACGTCGTCTCGTGTGACACCTCCGGGCGACGCAGTATCGCTCACAAATTTTGAGTCGTGTACTGGTCGTTTATTTTTAAAATATCGTTTATTTTTATTTGTGCAGCTTGTTCATCGTTTCCGTGGCAGCACACGTCGCTCCGTGTGACACCACGGGAATGATGAACACAGCTTACCTGCGTCCCACGGCACCCGCCGGCTATGCGGAATGAAGGAGGTGGGCGGGATGTTTACATCCCGCTCATCTCCGCCCCTCCACTTCTATTGGCCAGCTGCCGTATGACGTTGCTGTGACTCCGAACGTCCGTCCCACTTCAGGAAGTGGACTTCGTCGTCCACAGCGAGGTCGTACGGCTGGTAAGTATGTGTGACGGGGGTTACACGAGTTTGTGCGACACGGGCAGCGATTTGCCCGTGACGCACAAACGACGGGGGCGGGTACGATCGCTCGTGCAATCGCACGAGAGATCGACTCGTGTAAAGCAGGCATTAGTATTTACCGGTAATTCAGTTTATAGGAAACCCTCCATGACAGCATGGATATTCCCCCTCTACCTGTTGCAAAAATGTTATGGTTTATTACTGATTTTAAAGTTTGAACCATTCGTACCAATGTAGTTACTTGGAAAAAATACTGGAGTGGGGAGGGCTTTTTTAATCTCTTTGTGTTTCCTGTCCCAACTCCTGTGGTGCTGTCGTGGAGGGTTTCTTAGAAACCCTGAATTATCAGTAAAAACTAATTTTATTTTTATGCCATGATCGCCTGCCCTAATATCCTCCCCCCCCCCCTTTTTCCTGACATTGATACCCTTTCTGGAATATATCTGCTCTTTTTAAGGGCTTTTACAATATATTGAATGGTTGTTTTGGGTTTTTTTTTTACCATGATCACAATAAAATCATACATTATATTATATTGTAGTGATAATGGCCATGTTTTACACAACACAATTGTGATATGTTCTTTGCAGCACTTTTTAATTGTTTTTCATTTTTTATTGCTGTTATTTTGTGACTTTATGAATTTGTGGTAACAAGTGTGCAGCTGTGTGTGTCTCCCCTGCCCTCTGTGTCTCCCCTGCCCTCTGTGTCTCCCCTGCGCTCTGTGTCTCCCCTGCGCTCTGTGTCTCCCCTGCGCTGTCTCCCCTGCGCTCTGTGCCTCCCCTGCGCTCTGTGCCTCCCCTGCCCTCTGTGCCTCCCCTGCCCTCTGTGCCTCCCACGCCCTCTGTGCCTCCCACGCCCTCTGTGCCTCCCACGCCCTCTGTGCCTCCCACGCCCTCTGTGTCTCCCACGCCCTCTGTGTCTCTCACGCCCTCTGTGTCTCTCACGCCCTCTGTGTCTCTCACGCCCTCTGTGTCTCCCACGCCCTCTGTGTCCCCCACGCCCTCTGTGTCCCCCACGCCCTCTGTGTCCCCCACGCCCTCTGTGTCCCCCACGCCCTCTGTGTCTCCCACGCCCTCTGTGTCTCCCACGCCCTCTGTGTCTCCCACGCCCGCTGTGTCTCCCACGCCCGCTGTGTCTCCCCTGCCCGCTGTCTCCCCCACCCGCTGTGTCTCCTTTGCACTCTGTATCTCCCCTGCTCTGTCCCTCTGTGTCCCCACTGTTCTGTCTTTCCATCCTTTGTCCCTCCCTGTTCAGGGAGGGCTGTGGAGTCGGAGTCATGGAGTTGGAGTCGGTGTTCATTTTGGTGGAGTCGGTATAAAATGGACCGACTCCGACTCCTAAAATATATAATAAATTGGGTACAGTAGTTCAATATATATATATATATATATATATATATATATATATATATATATATACATTTTGAAATAAATGTTGTAGACCAGCTCACCTGTCAGAGCTCAAGCCCCGGCGTCCTTGTTCTCCTTATTGCACGGACCTGAAGTGGAAGACTTCCAAGATATGTAGAACAAGATGAAGAAGGATCCAGCAAGGCAGAATGACTCCAAGGGCAACAAAAGTTGTTGTTTTTTTTTTCTCTGACTTTATTATCTAAGAATAAAAAATTCCAGAGCTTTTGACAAGTTGTTAAGTGCAAGGTATATGCAGTATGGACTACGCGTTTCGTAATCTATATTACTTAGTGTATTACATATTTACAATTTATTACAGATTTTTGTGTTCTAAAGTTGTATTCCAATAAATATATTTTATGTTCTAAATATCTTGATTATTGTATCATAAAAATCATTAAATATCTGATGTTCACCTTGTACTACAATACATTTTTCACTTAAATATAAGCAATATATGTGGGAGTCAGAGTCGTGGAGTTGGAGTCGGTGCAAGAGAAATTGAGGAGTCGGAGTTGCAGGTTTGTCTTACCAACTCCACAGCCCTGCTCACAAGCTCGCATGCTGCATAGAAATCAGAGACATATAAGGCTGTTTTGATGAATAAACCTGTGGGCAACCATTTGTGAATGAGCCAGTGAGTATTGATTGGGGAAATTCATTGTTTCACGCTCGATATTTGTAGCTAACATATGTAATATAATTATAGAATTTCCTACTTACAGTAAGGCAATCTGATGACCACCTATTTAATATAAATTAAAATAGAGAATTTGTTAAGAAAATGAACTCTGCATTGGAAGCAGTCTGCCCCCCTTCAACAGTGGAGGAGTTTATTAATATTTTTAGTACCGATATTTTTTTTTTTTTTTTTTAAATCCACGTTGAAAGTCAGAGTTTTGTGGCTGTTCCTGTCATGTCCACTTTCTCTCTGGAGTCGCTGTGTGGTGAACCAATGACACTGGGTTCACCAACCTTTCTGAAGCCTGGTGGTGGTGCCCAGTTCCTGCCCGGCTTTCTCATGAGTGATATACCAACCCCTGTAACTCCACAGCTGCGTCCATCAGTCGGCATTATGGATCTGCGATCGCCATTGATAGCAGGGAGCTCTCCTCCTCAGCCTGTGCTTCCAGCTCATAGAGATAAGAGTGGCACACCCACTGTTGCAAGCATTTATGATGATCTTCTAAGCCCAAGTCTTGGATCCACACCTTTAAGTTCAAGAAAACTGACAAACCTTTCCACAGTGCAGGCATCTCACATAGGAGTAGTCCCATCCACCCCATGTGCACCTGCAAGAGTTTTTAGTCCAGCAACCGTTATGCAAACCAGGAAAGGAGCTTTTCTCCTGCACAAGTGGATCCCTTTTACACACAAGGTGACGCTTTAACATCTGATGACCATCTGGATGATTCTTGGGTTACGGTATTCGGGTTTCCTCAAACCTCCGCCTCCTACATTTTACTAAAGTTTGCTCAGTACGGGAATATAGTAAAACATGTGATGTCCAATTCAGGGAACTGGATGCACATACAGTACCAGTCCAAACTGCAGGCGAGGAAAGCATTAAGTAAAGATGGGATGGAAAAATATTTGGAGATTGCATCACGATTAGTATGAAACCTTGTATTGATAAGAGTATAATGGATAGTGGAGAGAAGACGTCGGTGACTTCGGCCTCCACACCATCAGTAACAGTTTACGGGACTCCTACTCAACAAATTAGTACTCCAAGATCAGGAATGAGACCTCTTGCATCAGCATACAGAGTTTCAACTAGTGACTACCAGGTTTTGTCAGACAAGCAAATGCCTAAAAAGGATGAGAGCCTCGTATTTAAAGACATGGAATTTGTCTTCGGATGGTAGATGGGATCTAGAAAACGGACATTGACTTATTACCCTCACTGCCACATTTCTTGGTAAGTTCTATAACTGCTTCTGGCAGAAGAAGATACCATTGTGAAGACACCAGACTTGCCTTTTACATAACCTGTACCGATGTGCAGAGACTTCTCATTCATGGTGTACCAGAGCTATCTGTTGTGTATGAAAATATATATGTTGCTGTTTGGACTGACATAATTGATGAATGTACCATCATCTGTACACAAACATCCCTAAACCATTGGAAACCTCTACTAATGTCTTACCCAGGTTTTCTTCTCACCATCAATAATGCACTACTTGTTTCCTCAAATACAAGCTATTTCTAGCGCTTTGTTTTATGTTATTGATTGTAATGAATTTTTCCCCAAAAAATGTGTTTCATGCTTGATCACATTTTAGTTTTATTCTTTTTCTAATAAATGTATATAAAATGTTAAAAAAATATATATATTCTTAGTTCCATGCTGTACAAACTTTGTTTTTCTTTTTCATGTTTATTTTAGGATAAGGTATATGTTACATAGTTAGAAAATGAAGCGTAAAAAAAAAAAAATTCTTGACCTATTGTACTTGACTATTTGTAATGACTTAAAATTGATATGTTAATAATAAAATTATTTTAGTACTTTATTATGAGTCAAAAACTCCTTTTTTCCTAAAAATATATGCCATTATAAAGTGGCTATTTACTTGTTTGATAGCAACATAATATAATGATCCGAGAAAAATGTTTCTACTATTTATGTCTCCTGTGATGTATATACAGCAGTCGCAGTGTGCACTGTGTGGCCTTGTCTGCTAGCAGTGTCGCTGCCTGGCCAGAACAAAGAGAATTAAAGTCCCAGTGCTGGCCCAGCAGCATCACTCCTAGCATATATGGCCTCATAATGCACTCTGTGCCGCCATGTCTGTTGAGGTGATGGCCATGAAGCAGCGCGCCCTGCACAGCCACATGTCCTCCGGAGAGAAGCTGAATAGGAGACAAGCAGGGGAGGTGAGTGAGGCTTGTTGCTGGCTTTTCCATATGAAAAATATCTCTAATGTGTTTCTGTGTGTATGTATGAAGTGTATATCTATGTATGTCAGTATGTGTGACTGTGTATATATTTATCTGTTTATATGTATTTTTGTGAATTTGTCTTCAAATATATGTACGGTATGTATGCCTGTATCTGTACATATCTGTGTATGTGCTTGTCTGTGTGTGCATGAGGCCCACTGAGACTTTTACCTGGTGCCCACAAAAACCTGGAGCTGGCTTTGTCTAGAAGCATGAGCTGGGCACAATGTATGGGCTTTACAATGTATTGAGCAATACAATGGCAGATTTGCAATTTTCACTCTGCAACATCCATTGCTGCTTGTTTCTGGAAAACACCCATGGTGTCAAAATATTCACTACACCTGTGGATAATTTCACAGACAGGTGTAATTTCAAAATGGGGGCACTTGAGGGGAGATTCTGCTCTTCTGACACTTAGGTGCTCTGTATTTGGAGTCTGCAAACTATTCTAGGAAAATCTGTGCTGCAAGGGTCAAATAGTGCTTCTTCCCTCCCTTGCACGTGTCGCCGTGTGGCTAAGTAGTACTCAGCAGCCATATATGGAGTATTGCTTTGCTCAGAAGAAATTGTGTGACACATTTTGGTGGTATTGTTAACCATTTTCCCATGTGAAAATGTAAAATCTGAGACTAAAACAATGTTTTTCTGGTAAAAATATATTTCCTTTTTCTTCACTACCCAATGGTATAAAATTCTGTGACACACCTGTAGTGTCAATATGATCACTGTACCCCTGGATGAATTCATTGAGAGGTGTATTTTGTAAAATAAGGTTACTTATGGGGGATTTCTGCTGTTCTGGCACCTCAGAGGCTGTGCCAATGTGTAATTAAACCTGCAATCCATAACTGCATAATTTCACTATAATAATTTGCTCCTTCCCTTCTGAGCTTTCTGCTGAAAAGTAGATCCCGATTACAAGTATGATATTGGCACGCTTAGGAGAAATTGCACAATAAACTGTGTGGTCCCATTTTTTTCTTATTAGCCATTAGAAAAATTAAAAACTTGGGGCTAAAAACATTTTAGTAGTAGAATGTAATTAATCTTTTTCACCACTCAATGGTATAAAAGTTTTCGAGGCACATGTGATGTTTACATGCTTACTGCATTACTTGAATTAATTCAGGGGTGTAGATTGTAAAATATGTTTATTTACGTTATCGGAGGGGGTCTGCTTTTATGGCACCTCAGGGACAAAGTGACATGGCACCCTCAAACAATTCCAGCCATATCAACGCTGCAATATGTCAATCTTTCCTTTCTGAGTAGTGGTAAGTGAGCACTAAACTGCTTGAGTGCACGGTACTCAAATCAAGCGGGGCCGATGCTGGGACGGGGTCAATTCAAGTAATGAGTATAATGCAAGTTAATGTAGAACTCGAGCAATTTTCCGGCAGACCCCCCCCCCCCCCAGAAGGGCTGGGGGTAGGAATATTGCTGAAATTTATGGAAATGGCACACAAATGGAATGGAAACAGCATGGAGAAGATGCCTGGATGCATCTCTGACTCCCAGGGCAGTACTGGGAATTAAATAAGGAAATGCATTTAACAAACGACAAGGGGATCCTCCTATTTTGACAACCAGCCAAGGTAAAGCAGATAGATGCTGGCTGTTATTAAGAGACTGGAAAGGTTCATGGGTATTTCGCCCTTCCCAGCCTAAATATACTAGCATGCAGATGCCACATCTAATAGATGCGCCTATTCTGGTGCTTCACCTCAGCTTTTTCTGATTGCCCTACTGCAGTGGCAGTCTGGGTTATACTGTTTGGTGTTGATGTCAGCTGTAAATTCTCAACTGGCATCAAGCCCAGGCGTTAGTAATGGAGAGGCATCTTAACAGATACTCTCATTCCTAACCCAATAAGTGTAAAGTGAAAAAAAACACACACAGGAAAAAAAAATTTGAATAATGACTCCCCCACACTATCACTTGTTCACAAAGTTATTTAAAAAAAAAACAAAAAAAAAAAACATGCTCCAACATAATCTATGATGTACTGGTCCCACGATGACCCTCAAATCGGTACTTCAACCTATAGAGCCTCTTTCAAAAAACAAGGCTCCATAGACCACTCCCTGTATTTCTAACGCGTGGTGACATCACTGAGTTCCTGATTTCACTGAGCATGAGAAATTCTGGGTCTGTCTCTGACCAGGAGTGACCTATGGAGCCTTGTATTTTGCCAAATTTTTAACACTAAGGTTCAGATACGACTTTAAAGGAGACAATTAAGTACCGTATTTTTCGGACCATAAGGCGCACCGGATTATAAGGCGTATTAGCAATGAGCGCCTGCTAAAGCGCGTAGGTTCATTTATAAGGCGCCCCGGATTATAAGGCGCAGTGCATTAAGTTCATGACAGCTGCAGACAGGCTGGGCTGCAATCTGGAGTTCAGGTGAGAGCACCAGAGATCACCCCGGCCTGTCTGCAGCTGTCATAAACTAAACCGCAATCACCGGGAAATCAATCACTCGGCGCTCGCGGTACAGTATAGGCTACACGCCGGAGCTCAGGCGAGACCTCCAGAGTGCAATGCAGGTAACTGAATGCAGGCCTGGCATTACTGGAGATTCCTCCGGTAGCCAGTTCGACGCTGCTCTTATGTACAGCATTCTAACATGCTATCTATAAGAGCGCAGGCCGCGCTGTAAAACATAAAAAACACTTTACTCACCTAAACCGGTCGCTCCGGTGCTGGTTGGCCAGATGGGCACCGCTGTTCTCCGGGACTGGCGCCTCCTCTTTCAGCCATGTTGCTCTTCTGTCTTCTGAAGCCTGTGCATGACGCATCCACGTCATACACACTCTCTGGCACTGAGGTCCTGCGCAGGCGCACTTTGATCTGCCCTGCTCAGGACAGATCAAAGTACGGTATTGTAGTGCGCCTGCGCAGGACCTCCGTGCCGGCGAGTGTGTATGACGTGGACGCGTCATGCACAAAGGCTTAAGAAGACAGAGGAGCAAGATGGCCAAAAGAGGAGGTGCCAGTCCCGGAGAACAGCGCCGCCCATCTGGTTAACCAGCACCGGAGCGACCGGTTTAGGTGAGTAAGCATGTCTCTTAACAGGAGGCATAATGCTCGCTTGTATTCATATATAAGGCGCACTTTCGATTTCTGAGAAAATTATAGGCTTTTATGTGCGCCTTATAGTCCGAAAAATACGGTAATTTTATTATATTGGTTAATATAAAATACAAATTTAAGGAAAAGTGTGTTATTGCATACACTTTTGTATCTTTAACATACAGGGGTTAAGCACTTACATCACCAAGCAGCTTTTAAACATCATCTGTCGGGAACATCAGTCGGAGAAGCATGACAAATGTAAGCCTATGGGCGTGGAATCCGTCAAATGAGCAACTGTGTCAGATGTGTAAATTCCTTTCTGGTTAAAAATATCTCTCTCTCTCTCTCTCTCCCCTCCCCGATATATAATTTTTACCACTATCTGCGACGGATCAGACACAAAACGGATTGTGACTGAGGGTAAAAGACGGAAATGTGAAAGTAGCCTAAGAGATCAGTCAAATGTGCTGATCTCCCAGCAAAAATGGGTATGAAACACCTGTAATACCCCATTATGCCAAGGAAAGTTATCACCTACTTTGTGGTAAGGGGCGGGGCAAGTTATGTATAGCTTCAACTTTATTAATTTGTGGTTTGATAACCTCTCGGCCTATCACATTACCCAAGTAGCGAGCTTCTTTAAGATCTATTGCACATTATTTTGGGTTTGCTGTCAAACGGCGTGACAAAAGCGATCTTTTCTTTTGCTGATTCTGTCAGTGGTACTTCCTAGTAACCCTTGGTCAAATCGAGAGTTGTAAAATACTGTGCTCATCTCATTCTGTCAATTAACTCATCCACCCTGGGCATTGGATAAAGGTCAAATTTTGACACTATTCAACTTTCAGAAATCGTTACAAAATTGTTATGAACCAACTGGGACCAGTGCAATAGGGCTAGCCCATTCACTCCTGGACTTTTCAATAATGCCTAGCTGTAGCATTTTTTTCACCTCCACCACAATGGTTTGCCTGCGAGACTCCATCACATGATATGGCTTCATTCGTACCTTTACGTGAGGCTCAATGACAGTCATGTCGATTACTGATGTTTGGTCGGGCAGGTCTGAGAATACATCCGCATTGCGCTGTACTAATTTACGAGTCTCCCGTCTTTGCTGTTTTGTTAGGGAGTCCCCTATCTTCATTCTGGATTCCTCATCACCGATGTCTACCTTGGCCGGTGTTAAAGGGTCCAAAGGAGATATAACGGGGGGTACATTAGTCACCATACATTCTCTATCCTTCCAGGCCTCCAGGAAGTTCACATGGTATATTTGTTCTGGTTTTCTCCTACCAGGATGATACACTTTGTAATTTAATTCCCCAATTTTTTTCCCGGATCTCATAGGACCCTTGCCATTTGGCTAAGAATTTTCTTTCAGCAGTGGGTACCAACACTAATATGCGATCTCTTTTTTTGAAGGGCCTGACAATAGCCTTTCTATTATACCTAATACTTTGAGCCATCTGAGCATCCAACAGATGGTCCTTAACAATCGGCATTACCACTCTAATCTGGCCCTGCATAACCATAATGTGGTCAATTACGCTTTTATGGGGGTAGGTGCTTGTTCCCATGCTTCTTTAACAATGTCCAACAGATCCCGGGTATACCTACCATATATTAATTCAAATGGTGAGAAACCTGTGGCACTTTTCGGATGGCGAACATTAAATACGGTAATAACATGTCCTAATCCTTCCCGTCCTTGGAAACCACCTTTTAACATAGTTTTCAGCGTTTTAGTGAACCACTGTACTAGTCTTAACAGTCTGCGGATGGTACACCGACCTGCGTAGCTGCGTAATCTGCAGATGTTTACAAAATTCCCTGGTGATCTTAGACATAAACGGGATTCCCTGATTTGGAAGGATCTCCTTAGGCAACCAAACACGACAGAACATGGCAAACAACTCTCGAGCAATAAGCTTCGTCGAGGTGTGTCGTCGGTGTACCGCCTCAGGGTAACAAGTAGAAATTTATTACCACCAATATATGTTGGTGACTCCTAGCTGATTTCACAATTGGTCCTACCAGATTCATGGCAATCCGCTCAAAAGGAACCTCTATTATAGGCAATGGAAGGAAAAGAAAGTAGTCTGGCGCTACGGAGTAATGATAGCCACTCAGGATAAATGTCCAGCTTTTTTATTCTTGCAGTATTAAAATAGAGTGCTGATTGACACAGATCATGGCCAAACTCCAATGTACAAGAATTGTTTGACAGTTGCAACGCGTTTCGACTACATATTGCAGCCTTTGTCAAGTGATACTGACTTGCTTGCGATTTTCAGGAATGCCCTGGTTACCTATTGTTTGGTTACCCCGCCCTTAACTTTGCCCTCTGCCGAGATGGTGGAGCATGCTTCTAATAAGCTTCTTCCTCGCCACCTGTTTGTCTTTAATATACAGACTGGTTAAACACTCATTGCTTGAGTATTGTGTAAAGCTCCTGCTTGCAGTTCTCTTGCTGGCACTGTCTCTTTCCAGATCGTTCCTTCCTCCTATTCTGTATCCCGCACACCTGTCAGCAACCTGATTATCGTCTGCACCTGCCGTGGAACTACAAGTCCCAGACTGTACCTGAGTTCCCACTTGTCAGTGTACTTGCTGCCTTTAGCGTTCTCCCTGTTTCCCGCTACTGGACTCCAGCTATTACCACCAGTATCGTGACAGAATACTCAAGCTCTAAGAATGGAGTCCGCTGTGAATAAGGATGCACGTATGAAGCAGATGCAAGCCACGATGTCCGATATGCGTACTGAAGTTCAAGCTTACCAAACCAAACCAGAGGCTTTTGAAGGACAGTCTAATCACCAAGCCCAGGTCTATGGACAAGCAATTCAAGATCTACGCAATACCGTGCAGGCACTAACAGATCGGCTTGTTTTCCTGGAAAATCAGTCTCCTGCTTCAGCAGTCTCCCTACCTGCAGTAATGCCTAAGTTGCCACCATTTAGATTTGGCGGAGACCGCAACAAATTCCAGGGTTTCCTCAACCAGTGCCGACTATATTTCGACACAACTGCCACTCAGTTTCCTACGGACCGATCCAAGGTATCGTGCATCATTATGTTACTTACTCATAAAGCCATTGCTTGGGCTTATCCATTAATTGATGATCCCAATCGTGGCGCCACAGCCGAGTCTGCCTAACTAGTATTACGCCAGGGCCGACGGCCTGTAACCGAATATGCGATGGACTTTAAAAGATAGGCCGTTTATACTTATTGGAATAACGCAGCAAAATTATCATTTTTCAGAAAAGGACTATCCAACTCATTAAAAGATGAGCTTGACCGTGGTGAGACCCCAGTACAATTGGATGCGTTTATTAATTATTGCATTCAGATTGACATGCGACTATCCAAAAAGTGACAGGAGAGATGGGCTGCCTGGAATTATGACATTAATCAAGCTACCTCGCCGTCTGCTGTCATGCCCAGGGAGGCCAAAAAAAGAAGTCCCCGAGAACCTGGCACTAAATCTATGCAGATAGACTCCAAATTGAAATGGGAAAGTGCAGAGCGAAGGGAGCGTAGGTTCCGGGACAATTTGTGCCTTTACTGTGGAAAGTTGGATCATTTCCTCATCAACTGCCCCAGCCGCTCTCGGAAGTTAGTTGCAGCTCTGACAGATCTTGACTTCTCTGATGCAGACTCCACTATCTCAGAGCCAGAGACACCAGAGAAGACAGCTGTCCATTCCATCTCAGCAGTGGCCCCTCACCTTCATGGAGGAAATAAGGACTCTCATTGTTTTCTTCCAGTCAAGCTCCTAATAAACTCACTCACAGTGGATTTCTACCTCTGCTATGGTAGACTCGAGAGCTAGTGGCAATTTCATGGATCTATCTTTTGCTCGGAAACATAGGGTTAAATGTCACACAAAATCCTCACCTGTGGTTATGCAGACAGTTGATGGCTCCCCATTAAGCTCAGGGCCAGTGGATCAGGAAACAGTGCCACTTGAAATCCTCATAACTCCTTGTCACCATGAAGTACTCCCATTCCTATTAATTTCTTCTCCACATTTTCCTGTCATCTTGGGTCTACCATGGATGCAAGTGCAGAATCCAACCATTAACTGGGAAACTAAAGAAGTAATCTTTTCTTCTGGCAAAACTCCTCTGGTAGCTCCATCTGAACCAGGTTCAAATGTTTCCATTGACGATAACAAGGCAACAGGGTTACGTCCTGCATACAGTGACTTTACAGATGTTTGTGATAAACAAAATGCAGACAAGCTCCCCCCTCACCGCCCTTATGATTGTCCAATAGAATTACTCCCTGGTGCACCCATACCATTCGGACACATTTACCCTTTGGCAACCCCGGAATTACAGGCCCTCAAGGACTATATCGATGTAAATTTAGCCAAGGGATTTATACGTTCATCCTCCTCACCGGCGGGTGCACCCATATTCTTTGTAAAAAATAAAGGTGGCTCCTTAAGACCCTGCATAGATTACCGTGAGCTTAATAAAAGTACCATCAAGAATCGCTACCCACTACCCCTGATTCTAGAACTCCTAGAAAGAGTACGATATGCAACGATCTATACCAAATTAGACCTAAGAGGCGCATACAACTTAGGGGTACTTCTCACATAGCGAGATCGCTAGCGAGATCGCAGCTGAGTCACGGTTTTTGTGACGCACCAGTGACCTCATCAGCGATCTCGCTGTGTGTGACACTGAGCAGCGATCTGGCCCCTGCTGTGAAATCGCTGCTCGTTACACACAGCTCTGGTTCATTTTTTTGAACGTTGCTCTCCCGCTGTGAAGCACACCGCTGTGTGTGACAGCGAGAGAGCAACGATCTGAATGTTCAGGGAGCCGGCTTCTGGCAGCCTGCGGTAAGCTGTAACCAAGGTAAATATCGGGTAACCAAGCAAGCGCTTAGCTTGGTTACCCGATATTTACCTTGGTTACAGCGTCCACCGCTCTCAGGCTGCCAGCGCTGGCTCCCTGCACACGTAGCCAGACTACACATCGGGTAAGTAAGCAAAGCGCTGTGCTTATTTACCCGATGTGCACTCTGGCTACGAGTGCAGGGAGCCAGCGCTAAGCGGTGTGCGCTGGTAACCAAGGTAAATATCGGGTAACCAAGCTTCGTTACACGATATTTACCTTTGTTACCAAGCGCAGTATCGCTTCCACGCGTCGCTGCTGGCTGGGGGCTGATCACTTGTCGCTGGTGAGATCTGCCTGATTGACAGCTCACCAGCGACCATGTAGCGACGCACCAGCGATCCTGACCAGGTCAGATCGCTGGTGGGATCGCTGGAGCGTCGCTAAAGTGTGACGGTACCCTTAGTCCGCATAAGACCTGGGGATGAATGGAAGACTGCCTTCAGATCCTGTTACGGACATTTTGAGTATTTAGTGATGCCTTTTGGTCTTTGTAATGCTCCAGCCACCTTCCAACACCTCGTCAACGACATGTTTAGAGACATCCTGGACCAGTTTGTAATAATCTATCTCAATGACATCTTGATTTTCTCCAACTCAGTGGAAGAACACCAGCTGCATGTGGCACTTTTTCTGGAACGATTAAGACAGAATCGACTCTACATTAAGATCAAAAAATGTGAATTTCACCAAGATGAAATACAATTCCTTGGTTACATTATCTGCCCTCAAGGTCTATGCATGGACTCTAGTAAGATTAAGGAGATTCTGGACTGGCCGACTCCTAACAGCGTAAAACAAGTTCAACGCTTTATCGGCTTTGCTAATTTTTATAGACGCTTCATTAAAAACTTTTCGGAGATCATTGCTCCCATCACACAACTCACTAAGAAGGCAAATGTCTTTGCATGGTCCCCCGAAGCAGAGGAACCCTTTTCCAATTTAAAATCCAAGTGTACGACAGCCCCTGTGTTAATCCATCCCGACTCAGAACTTCCTTTCATTATGGAAGTCGATGCCTCTGATTGTGCTTTAGTAGCTGTTCTGTCCCAGAGGAAAGGAGATAAGTGTTTATTACATCCCTGTGCCTTCTTCTCCCAACTTTTATCTCCGGCAGAAAGAAAATATGATGTAGGGAATAAGGAATTGCCATCATTGCAGCTTTTAAAGAATGGAGACTAGAGATGAGCGGTGTTCGAAACGAACTGTTCGCCAATCTCAAATTCGACCTGTTTTAGGCGATGTTCGAGTCGTTCAATGAACGCGAACAATTAGCTTCAAATTCGATAGTTCGAGGTTATGTTCGATAACGGTTCGATCACCAAAAGCATAACTGGCTTTTCACAGTAATACTGTCATTCAATGTTAATAATAATATCCAAATCCAATGTATAGTGTGTGGGGGGGCGGGCTTTAGATCAGTGCTGCTGAAATCATTGCGATCTCCTTTTTTTTTTTCCTAACCGCATGTACAGTGGAGCGGTGCAGGCTGTCAGCCAATCACACACAGCAAAGTGCATTTTTTGCACACAAGCAAGGGCATGTGTCATTGGCTGTGTATGTCACATGTCCTTGCCCTATAAGACCCGGACATTTTCCCCATCGCCGCCATTACCTCAGTGCTGCAGTTGTGTGTCAGTCACCGCTACTGCTGCTGTGGGCGCTATAAAGTGTAATAGAGAGATAGGTTTAGGAAGTAGGGACTAGTTGTAATTTCAGCCCTTTTCAGGGCTACGTTAGCGCAGTTCCTAGCGATTTTTGCCAGGCAGGTCTGTGCCAGTGCTGTGAAAGTGTTTTTCACAGCATCTGGCCAAATCTAGCTCAGGCAATCCTTTTGGGCAGGTAGTGTAGCACTGCTGTGAAGAAAGCTACACCACCTGTTTATCCAGTAGCCAATTTTTTACTGCAGCTAGCCCAGGCAATCCCTTGGGCATAGTAGCAGTGTCTGGTAGTCAGTGGTGTAGCCCAGCTGTAAAGTAAGCTACACGGCCTGTCTATCCAGTAGCCAATTTTTTTACAGCAGCTAGCCCAGGCAATACTTTGGGCATAGTACCACTGTTTGGCCGCTCAGCTTTGCTCGATTTCCATCCTAATTGTTTTTGCTTTTGCCAACAACTGTAGAGTTGCCAATTTGTTCACATACAAAATGAGTGTCAAAAGGCCAGATGCTGGTGGAAAGGGGAACAGGCGTGTTGGAAAGGGAAAAAACGTTTGTGTCCGTGGGGTAGGTGATAAAGCAACAGTAACCTCTGCTGAAGAAAGACCATCTTCCAGCCAAAGTAAGATGTCTACTTCTTTCCGTGGACAATCTGATATGATCACTTTCTTACGGACACGACCATCGCTACCAAAGGCATATGAGGCACAAAAAGAGCAGGTGCTTGAATGGATCTCAAGTGCTCTATCAAGTGGCCTCTCCTCCACCTCAACTTCCACATCCCAAATACTCCAGTCCTCTGAGTTGTCACCCCAATCGCACTTGCTTCCTAACAGCTCTCAAGTCTCCACCCACCCTGCTGAATATGGGGTAACAGATGGTTGAGTCTGCAGAGCTGTTCAGTCACACTGTAGCCTGGGAATCAGAGGTCTGCACTGATGCCCATAAGCTTTGTGAGTCGGATCCAGGCACAAATGAAGAAGGTTCTGAGCATAATGTAGACCCTCATTCCCAAACTGTAACTCCTCTCGGTGGAGACAATGAGGAACATGCTGATGAGACTCAGATACCCGATTGGAACGACAACTTTACTATTTGGTCAGGGTAGGAAGAGGTTGGCTCTGAGGACGAGGGGTGTGAGAACACACAGGGTGATGATGAGGTTGGAGATCCCACTTACTGTCAACCCACAGTCAGCCAGTCGATGAGGTCAGCAGAGAAGGTGGAGGAGGATGCTACTGACGACAAGGTTAGGTTGCGTCTTCCTGGACAGACACGGAGTACTAGAAGCGCACGTCAACAACTGCATCCTCAGCCACAACTCTGCCTCTGAGCAGAAGTCGTGGTGGCTCTGCAGGTCGCATGGGCTCTAAGCCTTTCCTAACCTTGGCCTTTTTTGACATCGCAAAGGATCACCCAACTCATGTCATCTGTAAGATTTGTCACCAATCTCTAAGTAGAGGCCAGAAACTCACTAGTTTGAGTACTTCGTCCATGAACCGTCACATTGATATGAAGCATAAGTCGCAGTGGGAAGCTCACTGTGCTACAATGCGGCCTAGCGGGGCAGGCCAACCACCATCTGCCCCATCAAGTGCATCCTCATGCTCTTCATCCTCTGTGACTGTGGGGACAGCAGTCACACATGCTTTTGGACGCAGACCTTCCACCTCTTCCACTTGTTTTGGAAGTGGAAACAGCTGCTGGTGTTAAGCTCTCTCCGACATTGAGAGCACCACCTTTGGATGAAGGCAACATTATATCTCCGCCTGCACCGTCTTCACAGACCAGCAGTTTGCCAGGGACACCCTACTCAATGCCGTCTCGGCACAGCAGCCAGCCCTCGGTCCCTCAGATGTGGACAAGTAAAAGACCATTTCCTCCTAGCCATGACAAAGCTAAGAGGTTGAATTTCACCATCTGCAAGCTGTTGGCTACGGAAATGCTGCCTTTCCACCTGGTGGACACAGAGGATTTTCGAGACCTTATGTCCATCGCAGTGCCCCAGTACCAGATGCCCAGTTGCCACTACTTCTCCAAGAAAGATGTACATGCGCTACACCAGCATGTCGCACACAACATCACCGCTTCCTTGAGAAACTCTGTGTGTGACAGGGTGCATTTCACCACAGATACTTGGACCAGTAAGCATGGACAGGGGCGTTACATGTCGCTGACTGGGCACTGGGTAACTATGGTGAGAGACGGAGAAGAGTCTGCTGTACAAGTTTTGCGTCCCCACGAGTTGTGCGTCAATCCTCTTATTGTAGAAGTTCCTCCACTGCTTCTGCCTCTTCAACCTCGTCTCGGTCCTCCACCTCCGCCCAAAGCCTGTCTGGTAAGGCCACCCACGTTGTAACTGCGCACAAGAAATCCCGTACACCTCCTTACTATGCTGGCAGCAGAGCTCAATGGCATCAGGCGGTCTTTACTTTCAAATGTCTGGGAAATGTGAGTCACACAGCTGAGGAGTTGTGGTCAGCTCTGGAGACCGAGTTTCATCAATGGTTGTCTGCACTCAACCTGCAGCCAGGGAAGGCCATGTGCAACAATGCTGCAAACCTGGGTGCGGCCCTTCGCCGGAGCAATGTGACACGTGCCTTGTATGGAATTTATAGAATAAGGGGGCACCTTTCCCCTATTGGGATCACCATCAGCAAAAATTGGGGAAAATTCAAACAAGAGAAAAAGAGTTGCTGTATATAGAGATCAACCAAAGCATTTTTGTTCAATTAAAAAAATTTAATTTTATTAGTACAAAATTTATGCATACATAGAATCCACACAAGACAGTGAAAGGGTTAAAAACCATTTAAAATATGTATAATCAACGAACACCCCAATACATGGTTCCATGTCAGGAACCTGACACCGAAATTTCGAATATCACTTATACTAGATGTACCATGCAATAATAAATCCAGGTAGGATGCAGAACATGAATGTCATCCGTTACTGCAATCATATACCCAGTTGTACTTAAAAGTATAGCATACTATCTGACACCACCATTGTTAAATACAATATAATAATTATAGACAACCAGCAGGACAAATGGAAATAAAAACCTTATATAAAGGAAAGGAAATCAGCGTACAACAGACACCGATTTAAGTATGGTAAAACACCAGCTATCCAAAGGCGTCCAAAATGAAACATCAGGTTACCTGCTAGAGGTCCAGATTTAAAGCAGTGCAAGGTCACAGGATCGGTGTAGGTATGGGGTGTTGCCCCACGCGTATCACCACAGAGAATGTGGCTTCGTCAAGGACCAAAAAATAAGTGATACCATCACCGATCGTAGTGCAATTTAGCCCCTGAGCTGAGCACTTACCAGCTGGGTCTAATCCTGCTGGAATGCCATGTGAGGCATTACATCAGAGTCCAGAAATAACCAGGTCAGTAAAGCAAGCTGAATTAGCACCTGTCCCCACACACATATAATAGAGCATGCGCGATGGTAAGAGATTGGTGATGGAAATGTTCACTTAAGCGGGCTTCACACGCTACGAGATCGCTACAGCGATCTCGTTGGGGTCACGTATTTTGTGACGCACATCCAGCCGCTGTAGCGATGCCGTTGCATGTGACGCCTATGAGCGATTTTGCATCGTTGCAAAAACGTGCAAAATCGCTCATCGGCGACATGGGGGTCCATTCTCAAATATCGTTACTGCAGCAGTAACGAAGTTGTTCCTCGTTCCTGCGGCAGCACACATCGCTCCGTGTGACACCGCAGGAACGAGGAAGCTCTCCTTACCTGCCTCCCAGCCACAATGCGGAAGCAAGGAGGTGGGCGGGATGTTCGTCCCGCTCATCTCTGCCCCTCCGCTTCTATTGGGCGGCGGTTCAGTGACACTGCAGTGATGCTGAACGAACCGTCCCCTTAGAAAGGAGATGGTTCGCCGGTCACAGCAACGTCGCAGGGAAGGTAAGTAGTGTGATGGGTCCGGGCGATGTTGTGCGACACAGGCAGCGATTTGCCCGTGTCGCACAACAGATGGGGGCGGGTACGCACGATGGCGATATCGGTACCGATATCGCAGTGTGTAAAGCGGCCTTTACTCAAATGAAATCGTACATGCCAAAGAAGTAGTAAATCAAATCTCATATATTTGCCCACCAAAATATAATGTTAACCAAGAGTGAATACATGTATTTTTGAAAGTGACTCAAGCCCTCAGTGGACTGCCAGTAGTATGCATGTCTGGTAACCTAGCAACACAGGTAAACAGGTAACGATCCATACATGCATTATCACGGCGAACCGATCAGCGCATATATATGTATCATTTTGGAAAATTCCTCATATCACAATATCAACAAGTAATCCCACCTAATAAGCATATAAGATGGACTAAAATATATGTAGAGAGTGATTTTGAACATGGTAGGGCAAGAATAATCATATTGTAAAAGTTAAATCAACCTGTAGATCAGATTCGGGTTGAAAAGCACAGGTTATCCAGGTACATCACATACATATCCCAATGTATTTGCCCAAAACTGATACCCTGTGGAGCAAGTTCAATATTCACACATGAAAGCAAATATAACTTTATAAGACCATTTTATCGACAGATTGCCGGCAATACATATATCTAAAAACCTGGTAGCGTAAATGCACAGATCTGTATCACAGCGTATACTGACACAATACATCGTACAAATCCTAGAGAACCAGCCCGCTTATACACTTATCAAATGAAAATTTCTTTATATTAAAGTATCTAAACCAAATACCCCCTTATGAATATATGAGAAACAACACTGAGCAAGTTTGTTCATGAAGAGAAATAACGACTGTAAAGCAAGTTCAATGTCCACCAGAAATAAATATATTGTTGTAAACTTATACTCGCAGCACATTGTCAGCAAAACAATATATCTGGTCACCTGGCAGCGTAAATATACAGATCAGAGTTAAACCACACACTGCCATACATCATACAATTCTTGAGGACCAGGCGTGCCTTGTATGGCTCACGTGTTGAACTTGGTTATCCAGCAATTTTTAACCCACTATCCAGGCCTAGATGGGCTTCTGCAAAGGGCATGGTCGCTATGTGCTCACTTCCGCCGTTCACACCCCGCAGCTCAACGACTTGCATCGTTCCAGAAGTCTTTCGGCCTGCCGGTTCACCGGCTGAAATGCGAAGTGCCGACACGCTGGAATTTGACTGCACATGTTGCAGTGACTGTGGCAGCACCGCTGAGCCCTGGTACAATACGTTATGACGTATAGCCTGGGCCAACAAGATCCAGAGGTGGGACAATCATGCTGCTGGAGTAGTCTCAGATCAAGGACCTATGCACCCTTCTGCACAGTTTTGAAATGGCGACGAAGATGTTTAGCGCTGACGATGCCATTATCAGCATGACTATTCCGGTCATCTACATGCTGGAGCACACTAAACAGTATTCAGAGTCAGGTGGTGGGGCAAGAGGAAGGGGAGGAAGTACAGGAGGAGTCCTATGCGGAAGGGATACAAAAGATCTCCAAGGTCCAGACGGTCAGCAGCACCAAGTCGGCAGGCATGGGACGATGGGGAAGAGGGATTAACAAGGGCGCATGGTAGCAGCCAAACTGTTGAGGAACGTGCAGGAGGCCACGAAGAAATGCAGGACGAACTGTCGATGGGCATGGAAGACTCAGCAGATGAGGGACACCTTGATCACATTTCTGTTGTGCGAGGTTGGGGGGAGAGGGCAGAGGAAGGAAGCATGAGTCTCACCTCGCCGCCACCAACACAACAAGGACTTGGTCCTGGATGCGCAAGACACATGTTATGTCCTGGTGGTGGATCCTCTGGGCCGTGCACCGGACTCCCCCAGTGAGGCAACCCGGAGCTAACCCCTGTACAGGTACTGTCCTGATCACCCCACCAGAGGGCCTAGATGCACGGTAGCCGGAGTACTAGTGGTGCAGGACCAGCGTTCTTCAGGAGACTGGTAGAAAGATGTCTCTGGGGCCACAGAGTTCCTGGAGGCAGTGCCGATGACGGAGATCAGGTTCTGGTGCCGGGTAGGAGCATCAGGCGGGATCTGGATCCTGCTGGACGTGAAGGCTGAGATCACCAGGTGAAGTCGGGGATCAGAGACGGGTTCCGGCTGAAGGAAGATGATGGGATTCACAGCCAACAGTCACCGGAAGAGTTCCTGGGTAATCCGTAGTTAGGACCGGGTTAAGGTGGCAGGGCTGGCTGCGAAAGAGACAGGGTTAACAGGAGACAAGGTACGAGGCGACCTGAACACCTAGCTAAAGTAACACGTTGATCAGGCGCCGCCAACATGGAAAGGGAAGTCTTATATACCCTGCACCTGTATCAGCCATATCCTGTTTCAGGAGTCCTGGGCCTATAAGACAAGGTGAGTGGGCACGGCCCCGCCCTATACACATGCATGAGCCTAGGGGCCAGAGGCAAACACAGGAGACCTGGGACAGGATGCAGGGGAGCACGAGCGGAAGCAGCATCCGCGATCGATGAGCACGTTGACCGGATCAGTGGGTAAGGAGCGGTGTTGTGACACTGAGACCGGATCAGTGGGTAAGAAGCAGTGCCGGTACACTGGGAGCGTGACAGTACCCCTACCTCACACCCTCCTCCCCGCAACCGGGACAAGAAGCCACGCAGAAGAGGGGCAGTAATGTACCTCCGGGGTATCCAGGATTGGGCTTTAGGACCGCAACCTACCCAATCAACAAGGAAGGATTGCTTACCCCGCACTCACTTGATGGCCACTATACCTCTTACCGTACACTCCCTGTCAGCAGCAACGGGAAGAGGAGGAGCACTGTCAGCAGAAGAGAGGGAACCAAGGACTACCGGCTCAGGTGTCCTGGTCCGGGCACAAGACGGACAAGTAGAGACAAAGGAGGCAACATCCTGACTGAGAGACGGCCACCAATGGGCCCGACCAATAGCACTCAGGGTCTCCTCTCGATCGGCGTGGGTGTATGATTCCAAAGAATGCCCCCACTGAAGAACATCGAGCCTGTCGGTCTCCGCGACGAAGGACTTCCCAGGAGGCATTTGTGCCAGGGTGGAGGTAGCCACCGTCACAACCTTACTGGGACCAACGCTGGACCGATTTGTCTGTTCTTCTTGTTCTTCCGGCATAAAGGACTCCGGTGACTGAGGAACGGGCTGTAGACAGTTGTCATGGCACAACGGGCCCCAACGAGTGATCGCTCCAGAGCGCCAACTAACGCCGGGTTCATGGAGTCGTAACCAGGGCAGACCCAGCAGGATTGCGTGAGCCATCTTCGGGAGAACATATAAAGCAATCTTTTCATTATGTTGAGCTCCAACACGGAGTTCCACGGGTTTGGTACTAAACAAAACGGGTTTGGATAAGGGTTTTCCGTTCACGGAGGTGAGCCTGAGGGGCGTAGCAAGCGGGGTGTTAGGTATCCGATATCGGTTCACTGTAGCCTGTTGGATGAAATTGCCCGCTGCTCCCGAATCAATGTGAGCCTCTGCCGGGAACCGGGTCTTCTTCGTCGTCACCTGGACAGTCTGTCTAACTGAGACTGAGGGGGTTCCAGTACCTAGGGTGGCAACTCCAACCAACCTTAGGCCTTGGGGTCTCCCTGGTCTCTCAGGGTAAGAGCGAAGCAGGTGTGTACTGCTTCCACAGTAGAAGCACAGACCCAGGGCGAGCCGCTCTGCTCGGCGTTGCTTTGCTAGTCCCAGATGGTCTATTTCCATAGGTTCGGGAGTAGAATCGCAGGATGGCAGTGGCGGGGGAACGGTGGACCTTTGCGGAGTGGAGATGTGACGGGTTGGTCGCCTCTCCTGGGATACTTCCTTGGATCGTACCTGAAAACGAAGATCGATCCGGGTTGCTAGAGAGACTAGAGCATCCAAAGTACGAGAACATCACGACCGACTAATTCATCCTTGATGCAGCCGGAAAGGCCCTCCCAAAAGGCTGCCTTCAATGCCTCGTTGTTCCATCCTGACTCAGAGGCAAGCGTACAGAACTGGATGGCGTACTGACCAACCGTTAGGGTTCCTTGGCGTAGCCGGAGGAGCGCAGAGGTAACCGCGGTGGTGCGTCCTAGTTCATCGAAAGTGCTACGGAAGGCCTGAAGGAATTCCAGGATGTCGGTAGTCACTGGGTCCTCATTCTCCCACAAAGAATTTATCCAGGCCAATGCTTCGCCTTCCAGGTGGGACATCAGAAAGACCACCTTTGCTCGATCAGAGACAAAGAGGTGTGGAAGCAACTCGAAATGTGGGGAACATTGATTCAGAAAACCTCTACATGTCTTGGGGTCCCCAGCATAACGAGGCGGAGCAGCTAGGTGGAGTTGCGACGCCGAGGAGGGAACAGATGCGGCTGTAGTCGCGGTTGGTTGCGTCGATGAGGATGTGGCTGTGGTCTGTAATGTGTACAAACGGTGGTCCACAGACGTCAAGAAATTCAGTATGCGGGTTAGGGTCTCATGCTGTCGCACCAGTTCCTGGCGCAGTTCAGCTAGTTCAGACGTTTGTGCTCCGGTGGAATCCATGGCCTGATCAATCTGTTATGTCCTGGTGGTGGATCCTCTGGGCCGTGCACCAGCCTCCCCCAGGGAGGCAACCCGGAGCTAACCCCTGTACAGGGACTGTCCTGATCACCCCACCAGAGGACTTAGATGCACGGTAGCCGGAGTACTAGTGGTGCAGGACCAGCGTTCTTCAGGAGACTGGTAGAAAGATGTCTCTGGGGCCACAGAGTTCCTGGAGGCAGTGCCGATGACGGAGATCAGGTTCTGGTGCCGGGTAGGAGCATCAGGCGGGATCTGGGTCCTGCTGGACGTGAAGGCTGAGATCACCAGGTGAAGTCGGGGATCGGAGACGGGTTCCGGCTGAAGGAAGATGATGGGATTCACAGCCAACAGTCACCGGAAGAGTTCCTGGGTAATCAGTAGTTAGGACCGGGTTAAGGTGGCAGGGCTGGCTGCGAAAGAGACAGGGTTAACAGGAGACAAGGTACGAGGGGACCTGAACACCTAGCTAAAGTAATACGTTGATCAGGCGCCGCCCACATGGAAAGGGAAGTCTTATATACCCTGCACCTGTATCAGCCATATCCAGTTTCAGGAGTGCTGGGCCTATAAAACAAGGTGAGTGGGCGCGGTCCCGCCCTATACACATGCATAAGCCTAGGGGCCAGAGGCAAACACAGGAGACCGGGGACAGGACGCAGGGGAGCACGAGCGGGAGCAGCGGCCGCGATCGGGGAGCACGTGGACCGGATCAGTAGGTAAGGAGTGGTGTCGTGACACCGAGACCGGATCAGCGGGTAAGAAGCGGTGCTGGTACACCGGGAGCGTGACAACACATGAGCGCCTTCTTGCTGCAATACCTACAACATGACCCTCGGATTGTCAGAATTCGAAGTAATGCTGACTACTGGGTTGCCACACTCTTAGATCTCCAGTACAAGAGAAAATTTGGCAAAATAATTCCTGCCACTGAAAGGGACGCACGTATGCAGGAGTATCAGCAGAAGCTGTTACAGAATCTTAGATCGGCTTTTCCACTAAACACCAGTGGTGCACAGAGTGAATCTCACAGTAGTATCTCCAAGTGAACATCGATGCCATGACTGTGCAACTGGAGCCTTGCTCATTTTGGGCTTCCAATCTGGAAAATGGCCTGAGCTCGCCACTTGCGCCTTGGATATCTTGACGTGTCCCGCAGCCTGCGTTCTCTCGGAACGTGTCTTCAGTGCTGCTGGTGGTGTGCTGACAAATAAGCGCATGCGTCTGTCCAGTGACAATGTGGACAGACTAACGTTCATCAAGATGAACAAGTCATGGATCCACAAGGACTTTTCTACCCCTGTGTCATCCTGGGGAGACTAAAGGCTTGTGGATTTTTGAATGTGCTTCATGAAAATAAGCATATTAAGTTTGCAACTGTGGGACAAGTGATGCCACTTAAGTGGTGACTGTGTCCAAATATTTGGAAAAAATGGAGACTCTTGTTTGAGTCCCCTTGCTGTGTTTTATATGATTTTAGAAGGGCATGACATCCCTATATCTATGTCTCCTCCTCCTTTTACTCGTCCACCTCTTTTCTTTTCACATGAGTTTATGTACTTGTCACTTTTCCATGTGTTCGTTGTGTCTTCTGAGTAGTTTGTCACCTTTTGGACACCTTAGAAGGTGTTTTCTATATGTTTGTACGTGTTTGTGTTTGCCTGCCATTGTTTTCAATGGTGTTCGACTGTGTTCGAAAGTGTTCGACGAACCGAACACGAACACTAGGGTGGTGGCTCATCTCTAATGGAGACACCTTCTTCAGGGGGCAGCACAACAAATTACAGTATTAACTGATCACTGAAACTTGGAATTTATTAGATCAGCTAAATGTCTGTCCCCCCGTCAAGCACGTTAGAGCCTGTTTCTTAATCAGTTCAACTTCATTGTATCATATAGGCTGGGTTCCCGTAAAAGTAAAGTTCCTGCTTTATCCAGAATATATGCTAATGACTGTCACTTCAAGTCCTCCCAAGCCCATTTTACCGCAATCCAAGTTTGTGGGTTTAGTCCATAATAGGGATTTATTAGAAGAAATACGAGAGGCCTATGATTCTGACTCTTTCTTATCTCAACCATCTGGCAATGTCCATTTAGTGTTCAAAAACAAGGTCTAGACCCATGGGCAACAATTATATATACCGAAAACAATGAGATTGAAGATCTTACAATTGGTGCATGACTCAAAAATGGCAGGTCATAGAGGTGTACATAAGACCCAAGAATTATTGTCTCGTTTCTTTTGGTGGCTCAATTATCAAAAAGATGTGAGCGGATATGTTACATCCTGTGACATTTGTGCCAGATGCAAGACACCTTGGGCCTCACCCACAGGGTTGTTACAACCCTTACCAGTCCCTTCTCGCCCCTTGGGGTCTGTTTACATGGACTTTATTGTTGATCTACCTTCCTCGAAATGAAAAAATACATTCCTGGTAGGGGTTGATCGACTCACTAAAGCTGCGCATTTTATTCCAAGTACCGGTTTACCATCTGCTAAGGCCACAGCAGATTTAGTAATTAACAATGTATTCCGTCTCCATGGGGTTCCTGATGAAGTGATCTCAGATCATGGAATTCAATTTACATCAAAATTCTGGCAGAGCTTCTGCAAAGCTCTTGATATCACGGTTAACTTGTCGACTGCTTTCCACCCACAGTCCAACGGACAGACTGAACGCACCAACCAATCCTTACAACAGTACCTCCGGTGCTATATCTGCCATTTACAAGACGACTGGATCGACCTACTTCCAGTTGCTGAATTTTTCTATAATAACACCCAGAGTGCGTCGACCAAACAAACTCCTTTCTTCGCGAACCTTGGGTATCATCCACATATCCTCCATAGATTACTTGTCACTCCGTCGACTCCATCTGTGGAGGTACGAATCTCTGCTTTGCAACAAAATCTGGAGTTACTCAAGAAAACATTGCAGACGGCTCAAGACACAAATAAGAAGGCTCTGGGGAGATAAGGTATGCACACCAGTGACTATGTAAGGGGAATACATGAAATAGCAGAAACTGCTATGTAAATACTGACTTGAAAAATCCAATAGCTATATGCAAGAGTGAATATGTGAAAAATGGAATCTGCATTACTGCCATGAACATATGAATCACGAGAAATTTAGCTACTGAATTGATCAATGCAATAGAGCCCCAACACTACGCCAAAGTATTTCTCTACGTTGGAGCCCCTAGCTTGTGTGTGTCCTCTCATGCAGTTAAAAAACCTACCGTGTATGGGAAGCTGAGACCCAGGCTATTTATGCGTATGATATCGATTGGCAATAGGTGTGGTTGGGGAGGGTTCACAAACGAAAAAATACTAACAAATAGGAATAACGTTTGGAACACCATTCTAAGTCCGAACTGGGTGCAAAAACCTAAAAAAACATCACTATGGGGAGATAAGGAATGCACACCAGTGACTATGTAAGGGGAATACATGAAATAGCAGAAACTGCTGTGTGAATACTGACTTGAAAAATCCAATAGCTATATGCAAGAGTGAATATGTGAAAAATGGAATCTGCATTACTGCCATGAACATATGAATCAAGAGAAATTTAGCTACTGAATTGATCAATGCAATAGAGCCCCAACACTACGCCAAAGTATTTCTCTACGTTGGGGTCCCTAGCTTGTGTGTGTCCTCTCATGCAGTTAAAAAACCTACCGTGTATGGGAAGCTGAGACCCAGGCTATTTATGCGTATGATTTATGCGTATGATGTAAGTATAGGTTTACTTTTATCCAAGGGGTAAAAAAAATCTATCCAAAGTTTGTCCAAAAAAAGTGGAACACTTTTTGCGCCATTTTCCACTACCCTTAGCGTTCTCATTTTTAGAGATCTATGGCTCAGAGATGGCTTATTTTCTGCATCTTGAGATGACATTTTAATGATACCATTTTTGCGCAGATGATATGTTATAGTCCAAAAATGTCCGTACGGGATGTGGATATGTACCGGAAGGGACCGGGCACAAACGCCAACCAGAGACAGCAGACAAAGTCCAGAACCAGCGAGGGCACAGCTTGATGAGACCAGGTGGAGTCCAGGGCCGGTGTCAGGTGATTCACCAGGATCCAAATAACAGCCAGGTAATGAGAGCAGCGGGGCAGGAGTAGACAGGAAGCAGTATACTCAAGCAACTAGACTAAGCTTAGATTATATGCCATATGGAGATCCAATTTAGTAAATATTTTGAGCTGTCGTACTCTCTCCAATAGTTCGAGAATCAACGGCAACGGATACCGGCTCCGGATGGTTATCTTATTAAGTTACCGGTAGTCGATACAAGGTCGCAGAGTCCCCTCTTTCTTCTTCACGAAAAAGATGGGTGCACCCGCTGGTGAGGTAGAAGGTCGAATAAATCCCTTGGTTAGGTTTTCATCGATATAATCTTTCAGTGCTTGTAACTCTTGGGCCGCCAACGGGTAGACATGACCAAATGGGATTTCTGCCCCTGGAAGTAATTCTATGGGACAATCATACGGTCTATGCGGGGGAAGCCGATCTGCTTTTTTTTTGTCGCATATATCTGCGAATTCATTATAAACCGGGGGTAGAACAGGTACCTGTACAGTGCCCTCCGCATTCTGTGTTACTGGAACCGGTACAGTTGGACTAATGGTCGGACCACTCTGGGGTGGGAAGGATATTTCTTTAGTCTCCCAATCGATGACTGGATTTGTAGACTGCAGCCAAGGAAGTCGTAAAATTAATCAAAAAATGGGGAGAAGAAATCAACATGAAAACAAGGGTCTCCTGCTGACCTGGTTTCATCACACATTCAAGGGGTACTGTCTCCCGATCAACTGGTCCGGAAACTAATGGAGAACCGTCTACCTTCTCCATGGTAACCGGTGAGGATCTTTGTTGAGTCTGGATACCGTGTTTCCTGGCAAAAGAAAAGACCATGAAATTTCCCCCTGCCCCAGTGTCTATCATAGCAGATGTAGGAATTAACTGTCCCTCCCACCGAATCTGAATGGGAAGCGAGCAATGGGTGTACTTCCCTTCCGGGTCCTTAGGTGAAGTTGACATTAAAGTTGAGGGAAATACCGCATCCAGGTGTATACTTGTTTCAGAGATGTTGGACTCTGCGTCCGTGTTGTCCCACTCTGCCACTGCTGCCAGTACCTTATTCGTGCGATTGGGACGTTTTGGGCAGTCAATCAGAAAATGGTCCGATTGACCACAATAGAAACACAAACGCTCACGGAGCCGATGTTCACGACTTTCGTTGGTCTCTCGCCTTTGCAGAGAGTCCACTTGCAAAGGAACATCCTCGGCCTCCCGTGGCATCTTGTGAGCGGATTCCCTAGAAGGAAAAGCAAAGTTGGTTACCCGGTTTTCAGCTGCCCACTTTTCCTGTCTGCGTTCCGTCAAGCGGGTATCGATACGCACACAGTGTCGGAGAAACAGTTCAAAATCCCGTGGAGATTCGGCACGAGCTAACTCGTCCTTGATGGTACCGGACAGACCCTTTCTGAAAACTGAAAATAGCGCATTATTTCCCCAGTCGGTGTCTACCACTAACCTTTTGAACTTGGTGGGGTATTCAATGACAGACCGCTTTCCCTGACGTAAGGAAACAAAACAATCACTGATCTCGGGGAGACCAGCCAGAGAAAACACTGCCGGCAGCCAGTGAGGGAGCTCAAGACAGTGAAATCCTAGGTACATTGCCCCCCTCGCTGGCTGCCGGCAGTGTTTTCTCTGGCTGGTCTCCCCGAGATCAGTGATTGTTTTGTTTTGTTGGTCTACTAGGCATTGCTCCCACCCGGCCAGAATCCTACTCCACACTGATGAGGGGCAATACCACGAAACGGCTGTCTGTGGATGGATACCTGACCTTGGTATTTCCCTTGTCATATCTTTAAACTTGTCAAAAAGTTGGATATTGAGTAAAAGGGCCACTTAATATGATGGTTATGGTGATCTCCTAAAAAGAGTCAACCCTTGGCTGGGCCCTTCCCGGAGGGATATCTGGCTGGTTTCTGTGTTGAGACTCCTAACAGAGGCTCCACGGACCTTTTTGATTTGCATATTTCCCAGGGGGCAATGTACCTAGGATTTCAATGTCTTGAGCACCCTCGCTGGCTGCCGGCAGTGTTTTCTCTGGCTGTTCTCCCCGAGATCAGTGATTGTTTTGTTTTGTTGGTCTACTAGGCATTGCTCCCACCCGGCCAGAATCCTACTCCACACTGATGAGTGGCAATACCCCGAAACGGCTGTCTGTGGATGGATACCTGGCCTTGGTATTTCCCTAGTCATATCTTTAAACTTGTCAAAAAGTTGGATATTGACTAAAAGGGCCACTTAATATGGTGATTATGGTGGTCTCCTAAATAGAGTCACCCCTTGGCTGGGCCCTTCCCGGAGGGATATTTGGCTGGTTTCTGTGTTGAGACTCCTAACTAGAGTTGAGCGCGGTTCGAGGTTCTCCAGTTCGCGGCTCGAGTGATTTTGGGGGCTGATCGAACTAGAACTCGAGCTTTTTGCTAAAGCTCGATAGTTCTAGATACGTTCGAGAACGGTTCTAGCAGCAAAAAGACAAGCTAATTACTAGCTGGCTTTCCGCTGTAATAGTGTAAGTCACTCTGTGACTCACACTATTATGAAATTTCAGTGTATAGTGTGCGTGAACAGCGCATTCAGATCACTGCTGTATGGATAATGGCGATCGCCATTTTTTTTTTTTCCTTGTCTTCCTTCCCTAAGCGCGCGCGTGTAGTGGGGCGGGCCAGCATGTCAGCCAATCCCAGACACACACACAGCTAAGTGGACTTTTAGCCAGAGAAGCAACGGCATGTGTGATAGGATGTCCATGTCACATGTCCCTGCATTATAAAAACGGACATTTTCCTCCAGCACGCAATTATCTGCCTTCTGCGTCTTGGTGTCAGTCACCGCTGGCGTAGCTCCTGTCTCCGATACTGCTGTGTACGCTCTATACACAGCGCTATACAGAATAGGGATAGAAGTTTCTATTAGTCCTTTTAAGGGCTAATACCGGCAGGGTCAGAGCCATAGGTGACAGTCAGGTCCGTGAAAACAGATTTTAACAGCTACACAAGATGACAGCGTCTGTGTAGCTAAGGTCAGGGATTTCCTCGCTGCATTTCCCCATTAGGAGGGATAGAAAGGCAGGCTTCCTTTCCTCTACCCAGACCCACAACCCTGCCACTGTACCCTCCTGCCCTTTGCACACTCAAGCTCATTGTTACTAAGCCATTATACTAGCAAACACTGAGTAAACTTAGTGGCATCCTAAAAGTGGCTGTTGGACTTCCATTAGTGTCCCACTGGTGCAAATCTATGTGCAGCACCTCTGCATTGCACACTCAAACTCATTGTTACTAAGCCATTATACTAGCAAACACTGAGTAAACGTAGTGGCATCCTAAAAGTGGCTGTTGGACTTCCATTAGTGTCCCACTGGTGCAAATCTATGTGCAGCACCTCTGCATTGCACACTCAAACTCATTGTTACTAAGCCATTATACTAGCAAACACTGAGTAAACTTAGTGGCATCCTGAAAGTGGCTATTGGACTTCCATTAGTGTCCCACTGGTGCAAGTCTATGTGCAGCACCTCTGCATTGCACACTCAAACTCATTGTTACTAAGCCATTATACTAGCAAACACTGAGTAAACTTAGTGGCATCCTAAACGTGGCTGTTGGACTTCTGTATTGTCCCACTAGTGCAAAGATATTTGCAGCACGTCTGCCTGCATTGCACAATCAAACTCATTGTTACTAAGCCATTATACTAGCAACCACTGAGTAAACTTAGTGGCATCCTAAAAGTGGCTGTTGGACTTCCATTAGTGTCCCACTGGTGCAAATCTATGTGCAGCACCTCTGCATTGCACACTCAAACTCATTGTTACTAAGCCATTATACTAGCAAACACTGAGTAAACTTAGTGGCATCCTAAAAGTGGCTGTTGGACTTCCATTAGTGTCCCACTGGTGCAAATCTATGTGCAGCACCTCTGCATTGCACACTCAAACTCATTGTTACTAAGCCATTATACTAACAAACACTGAGTAAACTTAGTGGCATCCTAAAAGTGGCTGTTGGACTTCCATTAGTGTCCCACTGGTGCAAATCTATGTGCAGCACCTCTGCATTGCACACTCAAACTCATTGTTACTAAGCCATTATACTAGCAAATACTGAGTAAACTTAGTGGGATCCTAAACGTGGCTGTTGGACTTCTGTATTGTCCCACTAGTGCAAAGATATTTGCAGCACGTCTGCCTGCATTGCACAATCAAACTCATTGTTACTAAGCCATTATACTAACAAACACTGAGTAAACTTAGTGGCATCCTAAAAGTGGCTGTTGGACTTCCATTAGTGTCCCACTGGTGCAAATCTATGTGCAGCACCTCTGCATTGCACACTCAAACTCATTGTTACTAAGCCATTATACTAGCAAACACTGAGTAAACTTAGTGGCATCCTAAAAGTGGCTGTTGGACTTCCATTAGTGTCCCACTGGTGCAAATCTATGTGCAGCACCTCTGCATTTCACACTCAAACTCATTGTTACTAAGCCATTATACTAGCAAACACTGAGTAAACTTAGTGGCATCCTAAACGTGGCTGTTGGACTTCTGTATTGTCCCACTAGTGCAAAGATATTTGCAGCACGTCTGCATGCATTGCACACTCAAACTCATTGTTACTAAGCCATTATACTAGCAACCACTGAGTAAACGTAGTGGCATTCTAAAAGTGGCTGTTGGACTTCCATTAGTGTCCCACTAGTGCAAATCTATGTGCAGCACCTCTGCATTGCACACTCAAACTCATTGTTACTAAGCCATTATACTAGCAAACACTGAGTAAACTTAGTGGCATCCTAAAAGTGGCTGTTGGACTTCCATTAGTGTCCCACTGGTGCAAATCTATGTGCAGCACCTCTGCATTGCACACTCAAACTCATTGTTACTAAGCCATTATACTAACAAACACTGAGTAAACTTAGTGGCATCCTAAAAGTGGCTGTTGGACTTCCATTAGTGTCCCACTGGTGCAAATCTATGTGCAGCCCCTCTGCATTGCACACTCAAACTCATTGTTACTAAGCCATTATACTAGCAAACACTGAGTAAACTTAGTGGCATCCTGAAAGTGGCTGTTGGACTTCCATTAGTGTCCCACTGGTGCAAATCTATGTGCAGCACCTCTGCATTGCACACTCAAACTCATTGTTACTAAGCCATTATACTAGCAACCACTGAGTAAACTTAGTGGCATCCTAAAAGTGGCTGTTGGACTTCCATTAGTGTCCCACTGGTGCAAATCTATGTGCAGCACCTCTGCATTGCACACTCAAACTAATTGTTACTAAGCCATTATACTAGCAAACATTGAGTAAACTTAGTGGCATCCTAAAAGTGGCTGTTGGACTTCCATTAGTGTCCCACTGGTGCAAATCTATGTGCAGCACCTCTGCATTGCACACTCAAACTCATTGTTACTAAGCCATTATACTAGCAAACACTGAGTAAACTTAGTGGCATCCTAAAAGTGGCTGTTGGACTTCCATTAGTGTCCCACTGGTGCAAATCTATGTGGAGCAGCTCTGCATTGCACACTCAAACTCATTGTTACTAAGCCATTATACTAGTAAACACTGAGTAAACTTAGTGGCATCCTAAAAGTGGCTGTTGGACTTCCATTAGTGTCCCACTGGTGCAAATCTATGTGCAGCAGCTCTGCATTGCACACTCAAACTCATTGTTACTAAGCCATTATACTAGCAAACACTGAGGAAACTTAGTGGTATCCTAAAAGTGGCTGTTGGACTTCTGTATTGTCCCACTAGTGCAAAGATATTTGCAGCACGTCTGCCTGCATTGCACACTCAAACTCATTGTTACTAAGCCATTATACTAGCAAACACTGAGGAAACTTAGTGGCATCCTAAACGTGGCTGTTGTACTTCTGTATTGTCCCACTAGTGCAAAGATATTTGCAGCACGTCTGCCTGCATTGCACACTCAAACTCATTGTTACTAAGCCATTATACTAGCAAACACTGAGTAAACTTAGAGGCATCCTAAAAGTGGCTGTTGGACTTCTGTATTGTCCCACTAGTGCAAAGATATTTGCTGCACGTCTGCCTGCATTGCACACTCAAACTCATTGTTACTAAGCCATTATACTAGCAAACACTGAGTGAACTTAGTGGCATCCTAAAAGTGGCTGTTGGACTTCTGTATTGTCCCACTAGTGCAAAGATATTTCCAGCACGTCTGCCTGCATTGCACACTCAAACTCACTTTTTACTAAGCCATTATACTAGCAAACACTGAGGAAACTTAGTGGCATCCTAAAAGTGGCTGTTGGACTTCTGGATTGTCCCACTAGTGCAAAGATATTTGCAGCACGTCTGCCTGCATTGCACACTCAAACTCATTTGTTACTAAGCCATTATACTAGCAAACACTGAGGAAACTTAGTGGCATCCTAAAAGTGGCTGTTGGACTTCTGTATTGTCCCACTAGTGCAAAGATATTTGCAGCACGTCTGCCTGCATTGCACACTCAAACTCATTGTTACTAAGCCATTATACTAGCAAACTATGCTGCCAGTTTAAGGGCCGTAGTTGCATTGTCAGGGATAATTATTGTTGTTTATTCTGTTGTTAATAAAGCTAGACCTCCGCTGAAATCTACACCACCTCTCAATTTTTACTACCACATTTTAAGTGCACAATATTGTCGCAGTCAAAATGAGTGGCAAAATGACAGATGCTGGTGGAAAGGGGAAGAGGCGTGTTGGAAAAGGAAAAAAGGGTTTGTCCGTGGGGAAGGTGTCAAAGGTCCATTAAGATCTGCTGAAGATAGACCATCTTCCAGCAAAAGTAAGATGTCTACTATTTACCGTGGATAATCCGATGTGCTCCCTTTTTTACGGACACGAACAACTGGAACAAAGGTAGATGATGGCCAAAAAAGGAAAATGCTTGAATGGATCTCAAGTGGTCCAACAAGTGCCCTCTCCGCCACCTCAACTTCCGCATCCAAAAAACACCAGTCCTCTGAGTTGTCATCCCAATCAAACTTGCTTTCTCCCAGCTCTGAAGTCTCCATCCGCCCTGCACAGTATGGTGGAACTGAGATGGCTGAGTCTGCAGATCTGTTCAGTCACACTATAGCCTGGGAATCAGAGGTCTGCTCCCAAGCTACAGTGAGTACAGACCAGGAAATGGTCTGCAGTGATGCCCAGAACATTTGTGACTCTGATTCAGGCTGTGAGGACCAAGTTTCTGAGCATAATGTGTACCCTTTTTCACAAACTGTAACACCTGTTGTTATAGACAATGAGGAACATACTGATGACGATGAGACGCAGATACCAGATTGGGATGACAACTTAAATATTCGGTCAGGGCAAGAAGAGGCTCGGTCTGAGGGTGAGGGGAGTGCAAACACAACAATTGATGATGAAGTTCTAGATCCCACCTACTGTCAACCCACAGTCAGGCCCTCGAGGAGGTCAACAGAGACGGTGGAGGAGGATGCAACTGACGACGAAGTTACCTTGCGCCTTCCTGGACAGAGTCGGAGTACTGGTAGCATGTCTACAACTGCATCCTCAGCCACCACTGTGCCTCTGAGCACTAGTCGGAGTGGATCAGCAGGTCGCATGCCCTCTAAGCCTTGCCTAGCCTGGTCCTTTTTTAACATAGCAAAAGATCGCCCAAATTATGTGATCTGTAAAATTTGTCGTGATTCTGTTAGTAGAGGGCAAAACCTCAGCAGTTTGACAACTTCTTCCATGAATCGTCACATGAATAAATATCATATGTCCCAGTGGGAAGCTCACCGTGCTGCAATGCGGCCTAGCAGAGCGAACCATCCACCGCCTGCCCCTTCCAGTGCATCCGCGCGCTCTTCATCTTCTAGGACTGTGAGGACAGCTGTCACACCTGGTTTTCCACGCACAACTTCCACCACTGTAACCGCAACAGGCAGTTTGCTTGGTTGGTCGTCAGTTGGTTTGGAAGGGGAAACAAGTGCGTGTACAGCTCTCTCAGACATCGATAGCACCAACGTTGGATGAAGGTGCCTGCACTTTCCTCCCAAACCTGCATTTTTCCAGGGACACCCTACTCAACACCGTCTACACACAGCAGCCAGATCTCTGTCCCTCAGATGTGGACAAATAAAAGGCCATTTCCTGCGACCCATGACAAAGCTAAGAGGTTGACTTTATCCCTCTGTAAGCTCTTGGCTACCGAAATGCTGCCTTTCCGCTTGGTGGACACACAGGATTTTAGAGACCTTATGTCTGTCGCTGTGCCCCAGTACCAGATGCCCAGTCGCCACTATATCTCTAAAAAAGGTGTGCCCGCGCTACACCAGCATGTCGCACACAACATCACCGCTTCCTTGAGAAACTCTGTGTGTGAACGGGTGCATTTCACCACCGATACTTGGACCAGTAAGCATGGACAGGGACGTTACATGTCGCTGACTGGGCACTGGGTAACTATGGTGATAGATGGTGAAGGGTCTGCTGCACAAGTCTTGCCGTCCCCACGACTTGTGTGTCAATCCTCTGTCTGTCCAAGTTCCGCCACTGCTTCTGCCTCCTCCAGCTCATCTGGGTCCTCCACCTCCGCCCCAAGCCTGCCTGGTCAGGCCACCAGCGTTCTCACTGCGCAGAAGGAATCACGCACCCCTCATTACTATGCTGGCAGCAGAGCACAACGGCATCAGGCGGTCTTTAGCTTGACATGTCTTGGAAATAGGAGTCACACAGCGGATGAGTTGTGGGCAGCTCTGGAGACTGAGTTTAATAAATGGTTGTCTCCACTCAACCTGCAGCCTGGTAAGGCCGTGTGCGACAATGCTGCAAACCTGGGTGCGGCCCTTCGCCTGGGCAAGGTGACACACGTGCCTTGTATGGCTCACGTGTTGAACCTTGTTGTCCAGCAATTTTTAACACACTATCCCGGCTTAGATGGCCTTCTGACCAGGGCACGAAAACTGTCTGCTCACTTCCGCTGTTCAACCGCCGCAGCTGAGCGACTTGCATCGCTCCAGAAGTCTTTCGGCCTGCCGGTTCATCGCCTGAAATGCGATGTGGCGACTTGCTGGAATTCGACTCTCCACATGTTACAGCGACTGTGGCAGCACCGCCGAGCCCTGGTGCAATACGTCATGACGTATAGCCTGGGCCAACGAGATGCAGAGGTGGGGAAGATCACCCTGATGGAGTGGTCTCAGATCAAGGACCTGTGCACCCTTCTGCACAGTTTCGACATGGCGACGAATATGTTTAGCGCTGACAATGCCATTATCAGCATGACAATTCCAGTCATTTACATGCTGGAGAGCACGCTAAACACTATTCGGAGTCAGGGGGTGGGACAACAGGAAGGGGAGGAACTACAGGAGGATTCATATGCGCAAGACACAACAACATCACCAAGGTCCAGATGTTCATCATCACCAACGCGGCAGGCATGGGACCATGGGGGACAGGGATCAACAAGGGCGCATGGTAGCAGGCGAAATGTTCAGGAAGGTGCAGGAGAACATGAAGAAATGGAGGACGAACTGTCCATGGACATGGAAGACTCAGCGGATGAGGGAGACCTTGGTCAAATTTCAGTTGAAAGAGGTTGGGGGGAGATGTCAGAGGAAGAAAGAACGGGTAGCACCTCTATGCCACAAACACAGCGTGGACTTGGTCCGCATGGCTGCGCAAGACACATGAGTGCCTTCTTGCTGCACTACCTCCAACATGACCCTCGTATTGTCAAAATTAGAAGTGATGATGACTACTGGCTTGCCACACTATTAGATCCCCGGTACAAGTCCAAATTTTGTGACATAATTCCAGCCATAGAAAGGGACGCACGTATTCAGGAGTATCAGCAGAAGCTGTTACTCGATCTTAGCTCGGCTTTTCCACCAAACAACCGTGCAGGTGCAGGGAGTGAATCTCCCAGTTGTAACTTGACAAACATGGGATGGTCTCGTCATCTTCAACAGTCTACCCATACCAGTAGCACCGTATCTGGTGCTGGTAACAGCAATTTTATTGAATCTTTTCATAATTTTTTTAGACCCTCCTTTGCAAGGCCACCAGAGACAACAAGTCTGACACATAGTCAACGGCTGGAAAGGATGATACAGGAGTATCTCCAAATGAACATTGATGCCATGACTTTGCAAATGGAGCCTTGCTCATTTTGGGCTTCAAATCTTAAAATATGGCCAGAGCTCTCCACTTACGCCTTGGAGATTTTTCGTGTCCAGCTGCCAGCGTTGTCTCTGAACGTGTCTTCAGTGCTGCTGGGTGTGTGCTGACAGATAAGCGCACGCGTCTGTCCAGTGACAATGTGGACAGACTAACGTTCATCAAAATGAACAAGTCATGGATCCACAAGGAATTTACTACCCCTGTGTCATCCTGGGGGGAGTAAATGCTTGTGGATTTGGAATGTGCTTGATGCAAATCAAAACATCCTGTTTGCAACTAGGGCACAAGTGCAGCCACTGAAAGGGTGGGTGTGTGTGGGGCCCAATTTTTGGAAAAAAAAGGGAGACTCCGCTTGGAGTAACCCTTGCTTACATTGTTTTTAAAAATGATCCAAGATGAACAAGTCATGGTTCAGCAAAGACTTTGCTACCTACCCCGGTGTCATCCTGGGGACGGTTAAGTATGGCGTATTTTTGAATGTTCTTGATGCAAATCTAGCTGTGAAGTGTACAACTGGGGTACAAGTGCTGCTACTGAAGGGGTGGGTGTGTGTGGGGCCCAATTTTTGGAAAAAAGGGAGACTCCGCTTGGAGTAACCCTTGCTTACATTGTTTTTAAAAATGATCTAAGATGAACAGAGCTGGGATCAGGAAAGACTTTGCTACCTACCCCAGTGTCATCCTGGGGACGGTTAAGTATGGCGTATTTTTGAATGTGCTTGATGCAAATCTAGCTGTGAAGTGTACAACTGGGGCACAAGTGCAGCCACTGAAGGGGTGGGTGTGTGTGGGGTCCAATTTTTGGAAAAAAGGGAGACTCCGCTTGGAGTAACCCTTGCTTACATTGTTTTTAAAAATGATCCAAGATGAACAGAGCTGGGATCAGGAAAGACTTTGCTACCTACCCCGGTGTCATCCTGGGGACGGTTAAGGATGGCATATTTTTGAATGTGCTTGATGCAAATCTAGCTGTGAAGTGTACAACTGGGGCACAAGTGCTGCCACTGAAGGGGGGGGTGTGTGTGTGGCCCAATTTTTGGAAAAAAGGGAGACTCCGCTTGGAGTCACCTTGCGGTGTTTTACATGATTTTAGAAGGGCGTGCCATGCCTATATCTGTGTCTCCTCCTCTTTTTTTTTGTCCAGCTCATTTGTTTTCGCATGAGTCTATGTCCTTGTCACTTTCCCATGTGTTTGTGTTGTGTTGTGAGTTGTTTGTCACCTTTTGGACACCTTTGAGGGTGTTTTCTAGGTGTTTTTATGTGTTTGTGATTGCCTGCCATTGTTTCCTATGCGGTTCGAGTTCGGTTCGTCGAACGTTCGACGAACCGAACTCGAACGAGACCTCCGTTCGGCGAACCGAACTCGAGCCGAACCGCGACCGGTTCGCTCATCTCTACTCCTAACAGAGGCTCCACGGACTTTTTTGATTTGCATATTTCCCAGGGGGCAATGTACCTAGGATTTCACTGTCTTGAGCGCCCTCGCTGGCTGCCGGCAGCAGTGTTTTCTCTGGCTGGTCTCCCCGAGATCAGTGATTGTTTTGTTTTGTTGGTCTACTAGGCATTGCTCCCACCTGGCCAGAATCCTACTCCACACTGATGAGGGGCAATACCCCGAAACGGCTGTCTGTGGATGGATACCTGGCCTTGGTATTTCCCTTGTCATATCTTTAAACTTGTCAAAAAGTTGGATATTGACTAAAAGGGACACTTAATATGGTGGTTATGGTGGTCTCCTAAAAAGAGTCACCCCTTGGCTGGGCCCTTCCCGGAGGGATATCTGGCTGGTTTCTGTGTTGAGACTCCTAACAGAGGCTCCACGGACCTTTTTGATTTGCTGACGTAAGGAAAGCAGAGCCGATTCAGCGGTAGCACAGCAATTAGGATCATCAAACATTTGTGCCATGGCTGTTAAAACGTCATCCAGGTTATCTAAACGGATATCACGATTGTCAATCATAGGATTAGCCCAAGCCAGTGCTCGTGAGGTTAACAACATGATTATACATAACACTTTTGACCGGTCAGACCGGTAATAATCAGCATGTACATCAAAAAACAGTATACACTGATTAAGAAACCCACGGAACTGACTTCGATCGCCACTGAAACGAAATGGAGGTAACCTGGGCATACCGGGAGCTGATACGGATGTAGTGGGGGTGGTTTCCTGAGCCTTCACTCTGGCTTGCAAATCCTGAATAGCCGGACCAAGTACCTGGTGATTGTGGCCCAGCTGTACGTCCACGTCTCTAAGTTTAGTTTGCACCGCCTCCATCTCCTGCTGCAAGGAGTTAATCATGGAGAAAAGTTGATCTACTTGTGTCTCCGTCATTGCCCCAGCGAAATCCTCTTAGTTAGGCTTGAGAATAATGTAATACTATTGTGTGTACTGAGGATTTCGATGGCGTTACGGCAATGACAACCAGAGACGGGTTCTTGGTGCAAAGAAGTTTTATAATATGCAACCTACAATATGTACACAGAAAAGAACATAAACACAGTAGCTACCTGCCAGGTTCGGAGCAAAGGAGAATTCCCGAGACCGCGCACCAGACTCCCCCAGGGAGGCCACCAGGAGCGAACCCCTATACAGGGGCTGTCTGGCGATCACCCCAGAAGGCCTAAATGCGCAGTAGCCGGGACACAAAAGGGCAACAGGTTATATAGTCCAAAAATGTCCGTACGGGATGTGGATATGTACCGGAAGGGACCAGGCACAAACGCCAACCAGAGACAGCAGACAGAGTCCAGAACCAGCGAGGGCACAGCTTGATGAGACCAAGTGGAATCCAGGGCCGGTGTCAGGTGATTCACCAGGATCCAAATAACAACCAGGTAATGAGAGCAGCGGGGCAGGAGTAGACAGGAAGCAGTATACTCAAGCAACTAGACTAAGCTTAGGGGCGGGCTTTTAAACAGATGAACAGGAAGTAGAGCAACAGAACAGAAAACTCCATGTTAACAAAGGGCAAGATCCTTCAGAAGCAAACTGGAAATCCTGGAACACTGACAGGAGTGATCTGAACTTTTATTTTTTTTTATTTTTAAAACCTTTTATTTATTTTTTTACTTTACTAGTCCTCATAAGGGACTATAAGGATCAGTAGTCTGATCGCTCATTTATTTCTGTTGATCACAGCTACACAGCTGAGATCTTCAGAAATGCTCACGTCTTGTCACTGGCTGCAGTCGTCCAAGTGAAAGAGGAAATGAGTCATGTGAGCTACAGGAGTCATCACATGACCCTGTGTTCCCATGACAACCATCACCTCACAGTGATCACGTCACTGCAATGCCAATAGAGTCGGGTAAGTGAAGGTTTCCCGTATCGGGGATTTAAATGGCTCTGTCACATTTTTACAGCGCTACTTAAAGGGTTAACAGGCACGGGTAGAATGTGGATCCACTTGTGCCTGCAAGGCACACATGTCAGCTGTACAATTATGCTGACATGTGCGTAGATCCCCGCCGGCTGCTGAAGTAATTTTACTGCCCATGGATGCTAAGTGGTTATGTTAGTTTTAACAAATATACACACTTCTTCACCTTTTTTGTATATCCTGCCCTTCCTGAATGTAGTTAAACCTTCTACGTATGTCACCCAGCCATGTCTTCCGTAATGCCTACCACATCATAATCCATGGTTGATATCAGATTCTCCAATTCATTTATTTTGTTTGCAAGACTTCTTGCATTTGCCAGTAGACATTTAATACTATTAACACATTCTTTACTCCTTGCCTCCCTAGATTCCCTGCATTTCCCAGTCCCCCCTAAACCTTCATTGACCTTCACTGTCTTTATATGCTCTGTTTATCCCCTTATTTGCTCCACTACCCTCTCTCCCCCAGATCCTAGTTTAAAATCTCCTCCATCTATCTGACCATTTTGTCCGCCAGCGCAGCTGCAATCTCCCCATCGAGGTGCATCCCGTCCCTATCGTAGAGCCTGCAGCCGACTGAGAAGTCGGCTTAGTTCTCCATGAACCCAAACCCTTCCTTCCTGCACCAATTTCTAAGCCACAGATATATCTCTCTAAGCTCCCACTGTCTTTCTAGTGACGCTCATGGCACTGGTAGTATTTCTGAAAACACCACCTTGGAGGTGGACTTTAGTTTCTCTCCTAGTCCCCTGTAATCATTTTTAAGGACCTTCCACCTGCCTCTAACTCGGTCATTAGTACCAATGAGCACCATGACCCCTGGATTTTCCCCAGCCCCACACAGAAATCTGTCTGTCCGATCTGCAATATACGGAACCTGAACACCCAACAGACAACACACTGTTTGGCATCATGGTCTCGGTGACAGATAACCCTGTTTGTCTACCTAATCATAGAGTCCCCTACCACCAACATTTGTGTGGCCTTTGCTGCACTCCTATTTCCCTCCTTCCTACACCAGTCATTTTCCTGGTTGCTAGGAGCAACGTTCATATGAAGGGATCTTAGTCCTGGCTCTTCCTCCCTAATATCTGTGACGCCCTGGCAAAACCAGGTAGTCACAGTTAGGCCCCTGCATAACACCGTTCCCTCATTAGGAAACACACAGCCAACCAGAAACCCTAGTCACCCCCCTTAGGGAAAGATACACACCAGTGGGCGTGACCAGGCGGTTGGGACATGCCCACCCAGGGGTCCAGACAGCCTGGGGCGGGAAAACAAGCAGTTCAGTCTGAGGTCCAGTTTGGAGAGGAGTGTGGGCTGAAGCTAAGTGTAGCTCCAGCAGTGAAGTTCAAGTTGAACGGTACCAGGGTAGGAGCCCAGGTGCCACTGGCTAGGAGGCAGACGGTGGTCTCCGTCAGCAGGAGACAGGAAGACGGCTCGGTGGAACCGAGGTGGACCGCGGCAGAGTTGTAGCCCGCCGGTAGCGACACGGGTAACCGGAGCACAAAGAGGGGTACTCGGACCCTGAAGCCAGGACCAGAATCAAGTGGCACTGGTTAATTAATTGATTGAGGCCAGGACTAGAGGTCCTGTCCCACCCAAAGTCCCTCATAGAAGACAACAGCCCACCGATTAGGAAAAAGAGGTCACCGCCAGGGCCCATAGATCCCACGGGCCAGCGTCTGCGGGCACAGCTCCTTAGGCCACATCCAGCCGGGAGCGGACTCCTGAGTTTCACACTAGGAAAGTCCACCTTACACACAGCAGTGCAGGAAAAGGATAGAGACCACCAGCTTGGTGGGGGACAAGAACGCAACCGGCCGCGGCACCGGCCACCATCCCCTTGGTTTACCAGAGACTTTTGTGTTTTACTAACAGTGTTGTGAATGTCAGTTATGCTTTTGCTGGATTGAGGCTCCCTCTTGTGGCCAGGAATGGTTTGGACAGAGACCAGGTGTGTTGAGCAATGGGTGTTTCCATTGCTAACTCTCTGCCTATTTATATCCTGGTCTGCTAGCAGGCTATGCCGGATGTCAGTTGTTCTTTGTTCACCAGCCTGCTTCATCCTGCTCCAGACTACATCTACCCCAGATAAGTGCTTGGCTCTTTATTTGTTGTTTGGTTCTTTTTGCTCTTACCTGAGTTTGTTATTTACTGGGTTTTGTCAGTTTATTTACATGTAGGGATCTTCCCTCTCAGTTGCTTAGCTGGGAAGCTCCCTGCAGCTATGTTTGGAGTATTGCTCCTATTAGTCCATGTGTTTGTTGCTTCTTGAATTTGTAATGGTTCCTGCTTTCTGTTCAGTGGTATGACAAGAGCGCCTGGTATAGGACGGAGTTCAGATCTAGTGATATGAGGGCCTTTTGTGCTATCAGGTTTTTGGATTTTTGCAGGGTTTTTCTCTGGCCACCATCAGTCCCTTTCCTATCCTGTCCTATTTAGTCGGTGGGGCCTCACCTTTTGCTGATCCTATCATCTATCTGTGTGTTGTGTTTTCCTATATCACCGCAGTCTTTGAATGTGGGGGGCTTGTTATTCTATATCTATTTTCTGAGGCAGAGAATTGTTCATCTTTCCTTCCTTTATGATAGCTAGTTCTCCGGCTGGGTTCGCGGTGCACAGGATGTTAGTTCACCCCTCGGCAACTTCTAGTGTTGATGGTTAGTAAGGGGATGGCGGCCAGATTAGTTGCCAATGCTCTTGTCACTTTTTACCAATGATTTATGGTGGTCTTCCATGGTTCCGGATTATAACAAACAGTGAGTACACCAGCACCCCCTGCGGTCTCCATCCCCTGCACCAAGCCACCGGGTCCCAGGGCCACCATCCCTACCCACGGAGGGGTTAACAACTTGCTGCACAACATCTTCCCCGGGTGCCCCGTAACAGCAGCGGTGGTGTCCCACCTCACAACACACCGTGGGTGGCGTCACAAACTTTTTACGGCCTAGCCCGTACATCTACGTCACCCCATTTATTTGGCGTGTTCGTGAGACCCCCGGGTCCAGAGACCCTTGAGCCACCACCCCTGAAGGCCCGGATCCGAGCAGCGACGGCTGCTGGCACGGGGGCAGCACATATCAGCCAAACAGGCATATATACTAGGTTGTGCCAGATCAGGACTAGGCTCCCTGACACTTTTCCCCCTACTTCTTCTTATAACTGTTACTCAGCTACCTACCTCTGGGTCCTGATTTTCCCCACCTCCACCCTCCTCCATAGAACTGGCCCCAGCCAGTGCATGCTCAGTGAGCACTAAACTACTCTCCAGGTTTGCAATGCTCCTGAGTGTTACAAGCTGCATATTTAGATCTGTTACCTGGGCTTCAAAATATGTAACATGCTAGCATCGAATGCTGACATATTCACCCTCGAATGGTTGTTCAAGGCATGCATACATCTCACAAGACGCACACTTGGTAGCATTGTCAATGGAGCATCTATTAAATGGGGACAAACTGTACAAATAAAAGCTGAAAAACAATGGAAAACGTGTAAGGATAACTCCAAACTTTGCTCTTGTGTCAAATTATGATATTGTGTTTAAACTATGGACTTACTTGTGGTGGCAAGCACAGGGCATGAAGTGGTAGTCGTGGTTACAGGGGTCAACAGGCCGCAGCAAAGCCACCCATTAACCCCATGCCTCCCTGTCACCACACCATGCACAGGAGGACTCCACAACAGTCCAGGTGTCACTGCATTCTTGCTCACAGGCAATAAAGCCGAGGCATGATTTCTTCTTTTAAACAGTCTATATTTCTCTTTCACTCCTGCACTGCTTCGGTCCGCATCACACCGGCACCATTACATTTCCCATTGAGGTTCCTTCTCCGCTTCATTCTAGTATTCAATTTAACAGCTGTCCGTTCTGCTGGCACCTGGGTTCCATAAGACACCGCTAGGCCTTTCAACCCTCCGCTAAACATCACTCTAGCACAGACTGGATCATAAAGTCTTTTGGGCCACTTCATCCCACCCACTGGGTTTGGATACGCACATGAAAGACCGTACATGACGGCGCTCACCCGTCCGTGCTCAGGCCAGGGTCCACACATACCCTTCTCTGTGAGGGCGCAACTGACCTTCAGTTATCATAGAGAGAATCTTTGGGTGTTTCGAGCCAAGAAGAATGAGATGCCAGACTCCCGACCAACCAGACTATAGCTCGCTTCTGGGGAGGGACGTGGTTAGCCAACCCTTCAGTACAGGTCCGCGATCAAGGGGCAACCCATAGGGCCAGAATTCACAAAGGGGCTTCTGTACACCACTGCTACTGGGGGACTCTCCGAAATACACATACATATTTTCACATCAGACAGACTGCTGGCTACTTCTGCAGGGGTAGGTGTAACCCTGACCCCGCTACATACCTGCACCCTTGGACTTTACTGCAGGCTCAGTAATCTTCGCTTGCTTTGGCTGGGATAAGTAGTTTGGGAACAAACTACTAACAGGTGTGGCTGCTACAAACAATTCACATGACAGATCACATGACACATTTCTGTTTTTTCTTTCACAGTAGCAAAGACAGACAATACTCTAAAGAAATTAAACAAATACACAGTAGTTATCATAACTATGCTATTGTGTTTAAACTATGGATTTACCTGCACCAAGTCTAAAGGGACTTTATTGCATCCTTGATAGATCAGTAACCCGTGCTTTCTGAGGCTGGGGTGAGTAGTTGGGGTTTTTATTAACACAATTATAACCAGTGGAATTTTTTTTTTATGTTCTTTATTTATTTTCTGATTTTTTTTTTTAAATATTTTTACTTCTTTTAACTCTTTTTTTACTTTTTCACTTGGTCCCTTTATGGGACAGCACCCAACAGTGCTGTGATCGCAACTACAATGTTCTGCAGTGCTCGATCATCGCAGGACATCGCAGCTGTCAGCACCGCACTGAGAGACTGTGTGATCACGCATCAGGCATGATCCCAAAGGCTCTCCGTAGGCTCCCAGTAAGTCAGGTGACCTGGAAGTCGTCATGAAAACTTTGTGTCACCATGACAATGATCGTGCCCTCACGATTACATTGTGGGGGTCCTGATCAGAGGGGAGAAGGAGCATGATCCCTCTCCTAATCCCCTAAGTGTCGCATGCAGTATTGATTGTTACCTACATCGTTACATACCAGTACGTCCCTGGTCATTAAGTCACGCAACAATAGGACGTACTGATATGGCCCGCAGTTGTGAAGTGGTTAAAATCATCTTAGAATTATAACGGTCATAAATTAATGTTTGCTAGAAAGCACAGAGACACCCTTCCGTTGATACTAATGCAGAATTTGAGTTTATCTCTTATCGATGGAGTAGATACTGGTCAATTCTGCAATAGATATGCTGCCATTGCACAACATGAAGTAAAATAATCTGAATAAAGGGACTTGTCAGTCACTGGTCGTGTGGAACGGCAGAAGGGTAAACTGTTCAAATGTTTATATAACCTGTCACATGAAAGATGTAAAAAAAACTACAAAGGCCTAGAGTTGAGTCTCCTAACAATTCAGATCGGTGATATCTGTCACCTCTGTGGCATTTGTCACTCCTGGTGTCCTTAAAATCCCTACAGGAACAAGTAAAGGTGTGTGAGACGCAAAAAGCTCAGCTGACTGAGGAAGGTCTGTAGATAAAGGCTGATAAGCATTCTCTGCCATGGGCTCTCTTCTCATTGATGGACCAGGTAACCCATGGACTAACACACCTGTCAAAGACCGTTATATGTGCAAGTGTTTGGTGGACAAGGGTATGTGTTGCACCAGAGTTCAGTATCCAGGTGGCCAGACACACCCAGCCTTGTAAGACATATGCCTAATACACTGCAGGAAGAATTACAAAGACCCGGTAAGAAACACACTCTTCATCCATTCTACCCATTCTAGAGATTGATGAAAATATATGCATATACTGTATATCTATCATAAGTAAGTCTGTGTGTGATTATGTTGTGTTGGTATTAGTGATGGGCAAACCCGAACTGTGAAGTTCGGGGTCCGTACCAAACAGATAGTGTTCGTGCACACAATCCCGAACATGAGCTTGCCTGGGAAGCTCATGTTACAGTTCGGGTCCAGTTCGAGTCCAGGGACTGTAAAAACAAGCACATTATTAAAAAACATGACTATACTTACAGGTCCCACAACATGTCCTGCAGAACTGCTATCTCCTGGCTGCTTCTGCTTCCGGGTCCGATTAACTTCCGGGGGTATTCACTGCACTGCTCGTCACTCGGCAGTTTTCGGCCTGTGTTCGCGGTGACGTCAGGGTTCACCCGATTCCATGGCTGCCATGGACTCTATTGAACTTTGACTGTCACTGTGCGACTCTCGCATCGGTATCACCTGGCACGGCGCACAATCTCCTGGACAGGAGTGTATTTCTATGCAGCTGAACCGCCCCTGTCCGGAGGGTGTGCGCCATGCTGAGTGATACCGATGGGAGACTGTACGAGTCATACACAACTGGAACTCTGACCTCAGCCTGCTTCTCGCTCTGTATAGGCACTTGTCTGTACAAAGCAATGAAGCAGAGCTGACAATGCTCTCCCTGCTTCTCGCTCTGTATAGACGGCTGTCTGTACAGAGTGATTAAGCAGAGCTGACATTGCTTTCTCTGTGGACTACGTCGGACTAAGATTTTTTTTATAATAAAGATGGAGTCTCTAAAAATTTTTTTTTTTTTTTTATTTCTAATAATTTTTTTTATGTCTTGTGTTTTTTTTACTGTTTACTAGAAATTCATGGTGGCCATGTCTAATTTGTCATGTGTCTTACCATGTCAAACTGACAGGGCAGATACACCCTTACTTACGTAGCGCTCACTAATTTTCTAATTAGGCACACTGAATACAGTTTTATGGTAAAACAATGTAACAATTTATTGATTGCATCAGGATAATGTTCAATTATGGAATGGCAGCAACAATATTACCCTGTTCTGTTGATTCAATTAATGTAAATCATACAATCAATGTAAATCCTAGTATATAGAGAAATATGCATCAATACATTACCAAGTATAGTAACATCACTTCTCCACCGGAGGGACCTCAGTGTTAGTGAGAAGGAAAATACTCTGGTCTTATCACAGACGAAGTGCGTCCACCATACCTTCTGGAATGTCACTAACTCACTGAGCAGGCCCACCCTTTTTATACACAACTCCCACATCCTCCTCCATCACGGCTGCGCAGTATGTTTTAGCCAGATCATCAGTTTCTTGCAGTTGCGCAGTATGTTGTTTTTACCAAGTTAAGCTTTATGATCTCAGCACAGTGCTTCAAGATTGTTTGTTACTGATTATAATCGAACAACCCAAGGTTTGTTTGCTATTTATTATAGTCTAACATTTCAAAGTTTTCCGGTATGTTGTTTTCACAAAGTTAACTCCTCATGACCACGCCATAACGCTCTAAAATTGAAGCAGATGAACAGCATGACATCCATAATCACCAATTCTGAAGACTGGATACCTATCTTGACCCAGTCACACACTCATACTTGTCTCATTCAATCACAGCGTGACACCATGAATTTCGGGCTTAGTACCAGCTCAGAATACAAAGCTGGTATTAACCTCTTTATTAGCCAGTATGCCACAGCCATCAGGGCCACTGGACGAGCCGGGTAAAGCGCCTTTTAAAAGGTGCTAAGAAACAATGCGCCATTTCCAGGGGTGGCTGCGAGCTGAGGTTTTTAGCGTGGGAGGCCCAGAACGCTTGGGTCTTATTATGCTGAGAATCCCAGTTCCCTTTTTTTACCTGACTGACAATAAAAATACGGCAGGAGCTCACACTTTATTTTTTTAAATTATTTTTTTGAACTAATTTATAAAAAAAATAATGGGCTTCCTGTATTTTGATTGCCAGCCAAGGTAAAGCCAGGCAGATGTGGGTGGCAGCCCATAGCCGTCTACTTCATCTGCGCTGAGAATCAAAAATACTGCAGCGCGCTACATCAATTTTTAAAATTATTTCTTTTTACACTACTATATGTGTGAGGGACCCAACAGCCAATCACAGACGCTGTCATGCAGAACGGGCATCTGTGATTGACTGTTGGAGTACCCTTGAATCTGCCCATATATTCTAGATGCTAGAATGTATAGGCTGGTTTCAGGTTACTCCGGCATCCAATCACAGACGTCCACTCTGTGACCGCATCTGTGATTATCTGTTATTTTAACAGTAAAATAAAACAACACAGAGAAAAAAATATTTTATTAGCAATAAAACTGAAGACATTTAGGACTCCATCTTTATTACCCCCAAAAAATACCCTCTGACCTAGTTCAAAGGCGGGCGAGCATCTTCAGCTCTGCTACATCTGTGCGAGGAGACAAACACAGGTCTGCTCACACAGACTCAGCTGAGAGCAGTCAGAGACTTCACCCGAGTACATAGCAGAGGCCGGTCAGCTGTGCCCACGGGTAACCACCACTGACTACAGGACCTTTCATGATGTCATAGCCATGTGATCAGTCTGTAATATGAGGTAATACAACATTCACCCCAGACTGGTCACATGCTTATGACGTCAAGGAAGTTCCTGTAGTCAGTGGTGGTTAACCGAAGGCAGAGCAATGATTGGACCCGGAGGCAGAAATGGCCGGGAGACAAAGTCGCATAATGAATAGAAAATATAGTTAACATTGACTAGGTTAGAAATAATAATTTTTATTTGAAATAATAATGTTCTCTTTCAAACTTTGCTTTCGTCAAAGAAAGCTCCCTTTGCAGCAATTACAGCTTTGCAGACCTTTGGCATTCTAGCTGTTAATTTGATGAGATAATCTGGAGATATTTCACCCCATGCTTCCAGAAGCCCCTCCCACAAGTTGGATTGGCTTGATGGGCACTTTTTGCGTACCATACGATCAAGCTGCTCCCACATCAGCTCAATAGGGCTGAGATCTGTTGACTGGGCTGGCCACTCCTTTACAGAAAGAATACCAGCTACCTGCTTCTTCCCTAAATAGTTAATGCATAATTTGGAGGTGTGCTTTGGGTCATTGTCCTATTGTAAGATGAAATTGGCTCCAATCAAGCGCTGTCCAAAGGGTATAGCATGGCGTTGCAAAATTGAGTGATAGCCTTCCTTATTCAAAAATACCTTTTACCTTAAACAAATTTCTCACTTTACCAGCACCAAAGCAACCCCACACTATTACACACTACCTCCACCATGCTTGACAGATGGCGTCAAGCACTCTTCCAGTATTTTTTCAGTAGTTCTGTGTCTCACAAATGTTCTTCTGTGTGATCCAAACACCTCAAACGTCGATTCGTCTGTCCATAACACTTTTTTCCAATCTTCCATTGTCCAATGTCTGTGTTCTTTTGCCCATATTAATCTTTTCCTTTTATTAGCCAGTCTCAGATATGGCTTTTTCTTTACCATTCTGCCCTGAAGGCCAGCATCCCGGAGTCACCTCTTCACTGTAGACGTTGACACTAGCATTTTTCGGGTACTATTTAATGAAGCTGCCAGTTGAGGACCTGTGAGGCATTGATTTCTCAAACTAGAGGCTCTAATGTACTTGTCTTGTTGCTCCGTTGTACAGCGAGGCTCCCCACTTTTCTTTCTACTCTGGTTAGAGCCTGTTTATGCTCCCCTCTGAAGGGAGTAGTACACACCGTTATAGGAAATCTTCAGATTTTTGGAAATTTCTCGCATGGAATATCATTAATTTCTAAGAACAAGAATAGACTGTCAGGTTTCACATAAGTTCTCTTTTTCTGGGCCATTTTGAGAGTTTAATGGAACCAACAAATGTAATGCTACAGATTCTCAACTAGCTCAAAGGAAGGTCAGTTTTATAACTTCTCTAATCAGCAAAACTGTTTTCAGCTGTGCTAGCATACTTGCACAAAGGATTTCAAGGGATTTCTAAATATCCATTGGCCTTCTAACACAGTTAGCAAACACAATGTACCATTATTACACTGGAGTGGTTGTTGTTGTAAATGGGCCTCTACACACCTATGTAAATATTGCATTCAAAACCAGACTTTGCAGCTAGAATAGTCATTTACCACATTAACAATGTATAGAGTGTATTTCTGTTTAATTTAGTGTTACCTCCATTGAAAACAAATGTGCTTTTCTTTCAAAAATAAGGAAATATCTAAGTGACCTAAAACTTTTCAACTCTAGTGTATATTCTTTATTTTACAACCCACCCCCCCACGCCCCATCACATAACTGCAATGTCCAAGTTTGGGATTCGGACACAAGTTTATATTATCTTTGGCCCCAAACTCGAACTTTACAAAAGGTTCGGGCGAGGCTCCCATCACTAGTTGGTATCTTTCCAGGATTAATCTGGGGCATACCCATGTTACTGCTGAAAAGCTCATAACGGAGGTGGTATGTAAAACTGGGGTTCCTAAACGGATAAAAGTGCATATATTATAGGGGTGGCCATTGCAAGAAATATCCAGGTCAGGCCAGGTCAGAGGAGAAGAACTTTTTGAATCAGCCAACTAGTTTAAGGGTTTGAGTGGGTGATTTACAGGGATAATAAGAAATAACGTTTGGAACACCATTCTAAGTCTGAACTGGGTGCAAAAACCTAAAAAAACATCACTATGGGGAGATAAGGTATGCACACCAGTGACTATGTAAGGGGAATACATGAAATAGCAGAAACTGCTGTGTGAATACTGACTTGAAAAATCCAATAGCTATATGTAAGAGTGAAAATGTGAAAAATGGAATCTGCATTACTGCCATGAACATATGAATAAAGAGAAATTTAGCTACTGAATTGATCAATGCAATAGAGCCCCAACACTACGCCAAAGTATTTCTCTACGTTGGGGTCCCTAGCTTGTGTGTGTCCTCTCATGCAGTTAAAAAACTTACCGTGTATGGGAAGCTGAGACCCAGGCTATATATGCGTATGATATGGATTGGCAATAGGTGTGAGTGGAGAGGGTTCACAAACGAAAAACTACTAACAATAAGGAATAACGTTTGGAACACCATTCTAAGTCTGAACTGGGTGCAAAAACCTAAAAAAACATCACTATGGGGAGATAAGGTATGCACACCAGTGACTATGTAAGGGGAATACATGAAATAGCAGAAACTACTGTGTGAATACTGACTTGAAAAATCCAATAGCTATATGTAAGAGTGAAAATGTGAAAAATGGAATCTGCATTACTGCCATGAACATATGAATAAAGAGAAATTTAGCTACTGAATTGATCAATGCAATAGAGCCCCAACACTACGCCAAAGTATTTCTCTACGTTGGGGTCCCTAGCTTGTGTGTGTCCTCTCATGCAGTTAAAAAACTTACCGTGTATGGGAAGCTGAGACCCAGGCTATATATGCGTATGATATGGATTGGCAATAGGTGTGAGTGGAGAGGGTTCACAAACAAAAAACTACTAACAATAAGGAATAACGTTTGGAACACCATTCTAAGGGGTGCTTCACACACAGCGAGCTCGCTGCCGAGATCGCTGCTGAGTCACGCTTTTTGTGACGCAGCAGTGACCTCATTAGCGATCTCGCTGTGTGTGACACTGAGCAGCGATCTGGCCCCTGCTGCGAGATCGCTGCTCGTTACACACAGCCCTGGTTCGTTTTCTTCAAAGCCGCTCTCCTGCTGTGACACACAGATCGCTGTGTGTGACAGCAAGAGAGTGACAAATGAAGCGAGCAGGGAGCAGGAGCCGGCATCTGACAGCTGAGGTAAGCTGTATCCAAGATAAACATCGGGTAACCAAGGTGGTTACCCGATATTTACCTTAGTTACCAGCAGCTCTCACGCTGCCTGTGCTGCCGGCTCCGGCTCTCTGCACATGTAGCTGCTGTACACATCGGGTTAATTAACCCGATGTGTATAGCAGCTAGGAGAGCAAGGAGCCAGCGCTAAGCAGTGTGCGCGGCTCCTTGCTCTCTGCACATGTAGCTGCATTACACATCGGGTTAATTAACCCGATGTGTACAGCAGCTAGGAGAGCAAGGAGCCAGCGCTCAGTGTGCGCGGCTCCCTGCTCTCTGCACACAGCGCTGGTAACTAATGTAAACATCGGGTAACCATACCCGATGTTTACCTTAGTTACCAGTCTCCGCAGCTTCCAGACGGCGGCTCCGTGCAAGCGCAGCGTCGCTTGCACGTCGCTGCTGGCTGGGGGCTGTTCAGTGGTCGCTGGTGAGATCTGCCTGTTTGACAGCTCACCAGCGACCATGTAGCGATGCAGCAGCGATCCTGACCAGGTCAGATCGCTGGTCGGATCGCTGCTGCATCGCTAAGTGTGAAGGTACCCTAAGTCTGAACTGGGTGCAAAAGCCTACAAAAACATCACTATGGGGAGATAAGGTATGCACACCAGTGACTATGTAAGGGGAATACATGAAATAGCAGAAACTGCTGTGTGAATACTGACTTGAAAAATCCAATAGCTATATGTAAGAGTGAAAATGTGAAAAATGGAATCTGCATTACTGCCATGAACATATGAATAAAGAGAAATTTAGCTACTGAATTGATCAATGCAATAGAGCCCCAACACTACACCAAAGTATTTCTCTACGTTGGGGTCCCTAGCTTGTGTGTGTCCTCTCATTTACAGGGATGACACACACCTGTTTGTAACTGGTATTGTTTATTTATTGCCAGAAAAGTGCAATCACATATGTTTCTTTCCAGACCCTAACTCCTTAGAAGGTACCGATATACTGGTCCCTGAAGATTGCTCGCTGTCCCACCTAACTGAGGGCAGAGCACCTGACTAAGATGGAGGCAGCAGATGAACCTCAGCGGAAAGTGCTTAAAGCCTGCAAACCAATGAAAGAAAGTGACTGTCATCATCTAGATGCAGCACATAAAACAAAAGGGGACCGAGCTGTGGCCATTTCCAAAAAGACTGGTGTGGCCACTATATGTATAACGCCAGTACAACAGGGGCTCTACAGGATGTCCAGCCTGCCAGACTGTCTAAAAGAGAACTTTATTTCCAAGAAAATGGGACTTTCAGTGACCTGATTGGCTCAACTGACTCATCCGGGCAACCAGCTCAAAAGAATGAGAAAACTGACTGGCGAGTGCTGTATACCTTTTGCAAAGAAATTGCTGGCAATAGTTTATGCTTATCCTCTTGTTTAAACAGTTAAGCTTGAGGCTTGACTCTGAGTTTGCCTGGCAGGCTTAGAAGCAAACATATTGGAATTTAGATTGCTGTGTTGTACACCACACTCTTTGGATGCCCCAAGAAAACCAGCTCAAAGGTAACCCTGGAAATGACTGTCTGATGGCCCAGCCCAGCTGTCCCTCCTACCTGAGAGAACACCCCCCCCCCCCAGTGTTTGGAGAACGGATGGAAGACTTCATCTCTGGAAGAGGGTCCCACAGTTGCACCCTAGCAGGTTTTAAATCATGAGTGTATGTATTAGCTACAGTGAGCAACTGACTTAGTCTGGGGACGAATCATTGGATTCCCTCATTTGAGTGGCCTATCCGCGCACCTCACGGACGTACCAGCTGACATAGGGGTTCACTGGTGAGGATTGGAAACACTTGGGGTACACAATATCAAAAGGCATAGGTATATGTTTCGAAATTCAAACAAGAGGAGGGAAATGTTAAGGAAATAATCTGATCTATAAGATCAGATTGTTACCGTTATTATTATTGTTTGAATTTGTTACACCTTACATTCAAATTTATGTGAAGACCAATTTGCATGTAATGTGCCTTTAAATATAAGATGATATATTAGTAGTTTGGTACATTGAAAAATGTACCATACATTATCTCAAAAATTGGGCCCCTGATACACCTAGCATGACTTAGCATGTTCCTTACTTACATAAATTGATATTAAAAAGCCCCTAGACTGTGTAAGGACAAGATAAAGACCATAAGGAACATACACCATGCCAAGAATATTATCTTATAACAGTGAGTGATAGAAGAAGGGTCTTAATTCCGCGCCAAGGACTCAATGGATCCAGGAAGAGATTAATGCTTCTTGAAAAACATGCACAAGTCTACGCGTTTCTGGAGACACAGCTCCCTTCATCAGGACTTTGGCAAGAGAACATCATTTGATGATCAGATTTGATGTTCTGTTGCCAATGTCCTGATGAAGGGAGCTGTGTCTCCAGAAACGCATAGACTTGTGCATGTTATTAATGAAGCATTAATCTCTTCCTGGATCCATTGAGTCCTTGGCGCGGAATTAAGACCCTTCTTCTATCACTCTCTGTTATCAGCCAACTTTGGGACTGCTGCCTGGACCTGGATCTTATATATGCCTGTATAGTGGTTATGACTGGCACAACCATTATAGGTGAGTGTGTTTTTATTACATATCTTCCTCCCCTTTTTGGGGTAAGACCCTATTGCGCTTTTCTTTCCACAGTTTCTCATCTAAGAATATTATCTTAGCGTTCATTTGTATCATGTGGTCGCAGATTTATGAAATATTCCATAGAACCAATCCGTATAACAAAAACAATGGTGTAACCAATCATTATGTGAAAGCTTGAACAGTAACCAATAACGTTGGGGTGTATTCACTTTCATGTTAAAGCTTTTCAATGAATATGATCCCTGGGCATTTGCGGTCTGTCAGAGCTGACTTAATTTCTTCCCTTCGCCGGCGAGCATCCATTGGGCACATGGCTTGTGGCTTGGCTGATTGCAATAACACTATCTTTATTTGTATTATTTATAAATTTAGCCACCAGACAAGACAATCTCTGGGAACTCCTTCAAGACTGTTAGAAAACCATTTCCGGTGACTACCTCTTGAAGCTCATCAAGAGAATGCCAAGAGTGTGCATAGCAGTAATCAAAGGAAAAGGTGGCTACTTTGAAGAATCTAGAATATAAGACATATTTTCAGTTGTTTCACACTTTTTTAAGTATTTCATTCCACATGTTTTCATTCATAGTTTTGATGTCTTCAATGTGAATCTACAATTTTTAGAGTCATGAAAATAAAGAAAACTCTTTGAATGAGAAGGTGTGTCCAAACTTTTGGTCTGTACTGTATATGATTCTGGTAACAATTTTACATCTTGTGTATATGACGGAGAGGTCACTATATTGTTAAATCTCATATTTTTTTCCTGCCTTCATACTTTTTATCTGAATGAGAGCCATAACTAATAGCATCTCCCTATCCCCTGTCTGATTATGTACTTTTTAATTGTTGACATCTTCCTATTTTGGTTTTTATCACAAGTAGTGATGGATGGACCCAGACTGTAAAAGTCCGGATCCGCGTGGTTTCAAAGATACTCGGGTGGAGGGCACGGGATTTTGGGTGTTCATCCCAATCCAGTACTCGAGAAATTAAAAAAAAAAAATAAAGGAAAATTAAAGAAAATAAGGATGAAGCGAGCGCTTCATACTTACCGAGGCTCTGTTGCGGCTGTACACTGCTCCCGCGGCCTCTCCTTCACTTCCTGGGCCACTCTTTAGGCTAATCCATATGCACTGCTTTCCCCGCCCACCGCCCATCCTGGTGTGTGTGATTCGTTGCAGTCAGTCGCGCTCCCCGGCCTGTGTGACTGCGTCTGACTGCAACCAATCACAGGCGCTGTTTGCGGGTCAGTATTGTGGTATAAACATAAATAAAACAATTTACATAGGGTCCCCCCATATTATGATACCCAGCACAGATAAAGCCCACAGCTACAGGCTGCAGCTCCCAGCCGTGTGCTTATCTGTGTATCAAAATATACCGCATGCAGGGTTGTTTTTTTTTTAATTATTTAAATAAATAATTTAAAAAACTGGCATGCGGTGTGGTATCCCAGAGTGGTCATCTCCTTGGGATACCAGAAATCTAGAGTATTTCGCACAAATGTAATTTTCTATGTATATTAAGTACTGTAGGATATTGTGAAAACCTGCTGACAGGCAGCACTCAGAGGGTTAAGTTTCCCCTGTGCAGTCATCCAATGACTGCAGTGGTAGGAGTCCTATGCAGGGGGGAGGAGCTAACTCCGACTACACGTGGAAGGATAGGGTCGGCTGGGAGACGGCAGTTGTGAGGAAATAGAGGGAGTTGACGTCCTCCATTTTGTGAGTAGTTTTTCTAGAGCATCAGGAGAAGAAAAGCTTCCCCTCAGAGGTCTGCCTGTCTGGTGTGGTTGAATTTACCACAGTATGTGTGGAAAACACTGACCAGCTGTCATCTGTAAATAGTTATATATATCACCAGTAAAGAGACTGTTCATCACCGAAGCGGAGTTGTTTTATGATTAAATATTAACAACAACAATAACAACTATTACCACCATCAGACTCAACCGTGTCCCACACGAGGTTACCACAACTTTTGGCGTCACGAACAAGATGTTACCTCTGTGCCTCATATGCCCTGAAGAGAGTGGTAATATATACTATTGATATTAAAAGAAATTGATGAGAAAATTACCTCAGGAAGTGCCAGTCTTTACTGCCTTAAAGAATTTGTACTGCTCCACAGCTGTTGTTGCAAGAAGAGTCTGTACACATACCAGTGGCTGCTTTACTGGGAAAAGTGACCTCCTTTCTTCCTAAGCTGAAATTCCCTCCACTGTACCCCAACAAAGAGGGGAGAGGCAGGCAACAGGGAGGACGGTAAGAACTACTGCATCACACATACAGTGCTGTAAACATGTCTTCAGGAGAGGAGAGCGAAGTGACGAGCTGCAGCCCATCTATTGCATTGGCTCAAACAATGCCATTAACAATGTCTTACTACTTTGGGGCACCCTGGCTCCACAGCTATAGTGGAGAACCCCGCACATTAACCGACTTTAAAGAGAAAATGCAGGCAATATTCAGATTGTACCCAGTCCGCCCGGAACAAAAAATTGCGTTACTGATTGGTCAGCTAGGGGGCGCTGCACTTAGGGAAGTTAAATCTTGGCCTTGTAGTGTAAAGAAAACTGCTGAAGAAATATTAGACAGGTTAAAAGTTATATTTAAAACAAAAACCCTGTCAGAGTTAAATATGCAATTCTTTGGAAAAAAGCAGCAGTCCCATGAATCTTTAAGAGATTTTACCCTCAGTTTACAGGAAGCTTGGCATATCCTTGAGCAGGCTGATCCCTCTGAAGCTATTAATGCTGATCTAATTTTAAGGGAGAATGCTGGCACAACAACATCCCAATAGTGATTTTTTGGATTTTAAAGAGACTGCCATAAAAGTATTGAGTCCCAAGGATGCATATAAAGGTGTGAATAACCAACAACATGCTGTATCTGCCTGTGCCAAACCTGTTGTTGTTCAGTCTGTTCCCCAGCAGGTACAAGACCCTACTGAAGAGCTTCGTGATCAAGTTGCGGAACTAACCAAAAGTCTCGCAATCCTGTGCAAAGAAGTAAAGGAGCTGAAACACCAACCCAATCAAGAGGACCATCCTTCCTTTATCCGGAAGTTACCATCCAACAGTCCCCGGGACAACTACTACCGGACAGGTAGGAGACCCACTGACAGATTTGATTCCCTAGGTCAGCCGATTTGCCGCAGATGCAATCGTAGTGGCCATATAGAAAGAGAATGCCAGCCTTTAAACTGGAGTTTCCTGAGGCCAAGGACCGACCCTCAGAAGAAGAATGCATAGGTCCAGATGATCCTGACTGGGGCCTAAAATATGTTGGGTACCGTCCCATCATTCCAATCACAATAGATGGAATCCCCTTTCTAGCACTACTCGACACTGGCTCACAAGTTACCACCATCCAGCTACCACAATATAAACGATACTTGAAAACAGACCAGCTAGCAAAAATTACCTTTGCTGACCTTAACATTATAGCTAGTAATGGACAACCTGTTCCTCAAGTGGGCCACTGGGAAGCTACCTTAAAAGTTGGCAGAACTGAGTTACCTCACCAAGGCATTATTGTAGTAAATAGAGGAGAAGAAGACTTTTTTCCTCCTGTGGTCTTGGGAATGAACATATTACAAAATTGTTTTGACGAAGTAATCGAAGGCATGACTTATGCATTCAATGCTGCTTCCCCCAAGAAGAAGAGAACTATTCAGAAAACGCTTCGTATACTCATTAGCCATCAGCAATTCACTAATTCCAGAGGAGAGATAGGCTCTACCAGGATTATGGACTCAAGGCCTGTGGTTCTCCAACCCCATACAGAAACTATGGTGTGGTGTAAAACGAAGATGGGTCTACAGGGTCAGAACTATGAAGTCCTGATTGAAGCAGTAGAATATAAAGATGATACAGTCATTGTAGCTGCAAGAAGTCTAGCTAATGTAACTCACGGTCGAGTACCGGTGCGTCTCATAAATTGCAGTAACCAAGCTGTGACCCTGCGCAAATATACTATTGTACCCAAAGTGAGTGGGCTTAATTATGAAGATATCCTCCAAGTGTCTCAATATTCTACCAAAGTGGAAAATTCTCCAAGTCCAGAAACTAAGGAGGAGTGGTGGCAAGAGCTAGACATAGGTACTTATGAAACCCCCCTCACAGAAAAGGAAGAAGCCCTGAGAGTTGCCAAAGAGTACCAACATATATTCAGCAAGTCATCTTTTGACTTTGGAAGAGTCAGTACAATCAAACATTTCATCCCCACTGGCTCCCATCCTCCAATCAAAGAAAAGTACCGACCTATACCTCCATCCATGTATCAGCCAGTGAAGAGAATGATACAAGAAATGAAAGATGCTAATGTGATTAAAGACAGTCGAAGTCCTTGGGCCGCACCAATTGTTCTCGTCAAAAAGAAAGATGGAAGTATTCGGCTATGTGTAGATTATCGCAAGCTCAATAACATTACCCATAAAGATGCATACCCATTGCCCAGAATAGAAGAATCTTTGACTGCCATGAAATCAGCAGCCTATTTCTCCACCCTAGATCTCACCAGCGGGTACTGGCAAGTACCCATGGCTTCAGAGGACCAAGAAAAGACTGCATTCACTACCCCTATGGGCTTGTTTGAATTCAACTTTATGCCGTTTGGCTTGTGTAATGCCCCTGGAACCTTTCAGAGGCTTATAGAATGCTGCTTGGGTCACAAGAATTTTGAAACTGTGCTGTTGTACTTAGGTGATGTAATAATTTACTCCAAAACTTATGAAGAGCACCACTGACATCTCACCGAAGTCTTTGAAGTCCTAGCCAAGCATGGCCTGAAAGTCAAACCATCCAAATGCCATCTACTAAAATCCAAGGTCCAGTACCTGGGATACATAGTTAGTGCGGAAGGAGTTATTCCAGATCCGGAGAAGACTGCCATAGTAATAGACTGGCCTATCCCAACCACCATTAGGGAAGTCCACAGATTCCTCAGATTTGCCAGCTACTATAGGAGATTCATCAAAAACTTTACCCAGATTGCTGCTCCCTTACAAGAGCTCCTGAAAGGACAACCGTGTCAGAAGATGTGCTAGAGCCCCTCCATTCAGTCGACGCCAGAACTAGAACAGTCCTTCCAGGAACTTAAGGTAAAGTTAACTGAAACCCCGGTCCTTGCCTATCCAGACTACAACATCCCCTTTCATCTGTATACAGATGACAGCCACCTGGGATTAGGTGCAGTGCTAGCCCAGGTCCAAGACAGCAAAGAAAGAGTTATCGCCTATGCCAGCAGATCCCTCCGACCAACTGAAAGAAATGATCAGAACTACAGCTCATTTATGTTGGAATTCCTTGCACTAGTGTGGGCTGTCACAGACAAATTTAAGCACTACTTAGCTGCAACTCCCTTCATTGCTTTCACTGACAACAACCCATTGTCCCAGTTGCATTCTGCCAAACTTTGAGCCCTTGTAGCAGAGATGGGCTTCCCGACTGGCCAACTACCAGTTTGTCCTGAAGTACAGAGCAGGTCGATCTAACACCAATGCTCATGCCCTGTCCAGGCTTCCCACAACAGAAATACCCCGTTATGATGAGGACGAGTGGGAAACAGTGGAAATGCCTGCCTTTTACTCATATGTTACCAGACAAAATGTGCAGAAAGTCCCAAAACCTCCTGTTTCTGAACCCAGCTCTAGACACTCAGTGAGCCATAATTGGGCTGAAATTCAAACGGAAGCCATACCTTCAGAACTTTATAGAAGTTACTAGAATCTATACCACCAAAATTACCGGTGAGCTACAGGCAATCTAATCCAGAACTTTGTCGATTATGGCGACAGAGAAAACGTCTACAGTACTACAAAGGAGTGTTAGTACGATGCACTGTGAATCCCCACACTCATGAGAGTCTTCCAAATAGTTGTACCCAGACAAGATGCCAATCTCATTCTAGAGGCCTATCATGACAAGTCCAGACACTTTGGTTGCCAAAAGACTGAAATGACAATCCAAGAACGCTTCTATTGGATAGTAATGAGACAAGACATTGAGAAATGGTGCAGAGAATGTATCACGTGTACTCTAAGTAGCAGAGAAGGTATGGAACAAAGAGCTCCGCTGTATCCTATTGAAACACATCATCCTCTGGAGCTTGTGGCCCTTGATCATGTCAAACTGCAACTCTGCCGTACTGGATACCTCTATGCTCTGACCATCGTCGACCACTACACTAAATTTGTTGTGGCCATGCCTGTCAGAGATCTGACTACTCGAACCACTGCTGAGATGTTTTTGAAACACTTTGTGAGACCTTATGGATATCCTGAGCAGATTCTGACAGATCAAGGTCCAGCATTTGAATCGGATTTATTCCAAGAACTGTGTGCTCTCTATGGCTGCAAGAAACTTCGCACAACCGCTTACCATCCCCAATGCAATGGCCTGTGTGAGAGGATGAACAAAACTTTGATTGACATGATAAAGAATGTTCCATCCCAAGAAAGGAAAGAATGGCCTGAGGTACTGCAAGAGTTCACTTACTTATACAACAATACCATTCACTGTTCCACTGGTTATACTCCACATTACTTGATGTTTGTTCGTCCAAGGAAACTGCCTGCAGACCTCCAGCTACTACAGTAAATGTTCAAGTAGAAGCTTGCCATAATCCCCTTCCAGAGACAGATTGGGTTGCGGACCACCAAAGACGTCTGAGAGAAGCTAATGAAATCGTAGAAGAACGCTTGTAAGCTGTCCGCCAAAGGCAGGAGGATGATTTCAATGCTTCAGCCAAGGCCAAACCATTACAAGTTGGAGACAGAGTTTGGGTTAAAAAGAACCGCCGCTCTCACAAGCTGGATGATCAGTGGGAATCCTGCCCTTACATCATCAACAGTATACCGTTCCCAGGGGTGGAAGTGTACAAAATTGCCAGAGAAGATACTCCGCAAGAAAAGGTCGTTCATCGAAGCCAGATAAAAGCTTGCATTTCCCAGGAAGCTACAGTTACTCCAGTTTATACCCCTGTTGCACCAGAGAAGGCTTCCAGGGTCTCCACTATCCCATTTGTTTGGCTTAATGCACCCCATCTTCAGTTTATTATGCCAGCTCCTCCTTCTCCACTAGAGGGTGCTGACATAACTCCTGCTATAGGTTCTCAGGGGATGCCCTCTACAGTTGAGGAGCCAGGAGCACCATCCACCTATGAAGAGGAGTCAGTACCTGCTCTACAGAGATCTGAATGAGCAACCAAGGGACAGTTACCCGCTCGTTACCAAAAAAAATTTGTCGCTGCCTATCTGAATAGGAGAGACTTTGCATGTGTAGCTTCAATAGAGACATACATTTGCTGTGTAATAAGAGAGATTCTGGCTTATGAGAGCCTTATTACTGCTACACTGTGTCCTAGCCCTCCAAAAAAACAGCTTGGTGCAGAAAGTTTCTTTATGGTCTGTCTGCCCTGACTGCACCCAGGGACCAAGCAAAGAAGTTATTGTGGGTTAGCTGTCATCCCGTTCCCCACCTAGTGGGGGTTGTTTCTAAAAGGATCTTCAAGACAAATGGACTCCTTTATTATGGTTACATGCTGTTTTACTTTGCATCCTGATGTGGTTTTTTATGTGTTTTTCTAGGTCTTCAAGAAGCCAAGAATAGTTTAAGCAACAGTATTCATTGAAAACATTTATATGTATGCATGTTGTTCCTTTCTGTTTTTCAGATATGTATGTGTCAGGGACGACACACTTCAAGAGGGGAGACATGTCGTATCCCACAAAGTGGTCATCTTCTTGGGATACCAGAAATAAAGAGTATTTCTCACAAATGTAATTTTCTATGTATATTAAGTACTGTAGGATATTGTGAAAACCTGCTGACAGGCAGCACTCAAAGGGTTGTTTTCCCTGTGCAGTCATCCAATGACTGCAGTGGTAGGAGTCCTATGCAGGGGGGAGGAGCTAACTTCGACTACGCGTGGAAGGATAGGGTCGGCTGGGAGACGGCAGTTGAGAGGAAATAGCGGGAGTTGACGTCCTCCATTTTGTGAGTAGTTTTTCTAGAGCATCAGGAGAAGAAAAGCTGCCCCTCAGAGGTCTGCCTGTCTGGTGTGGTTCAATTTACCACAGTATGAGTGGAAAACACTGACCAGCTGTCATCTGTAAATAGTTATATATATCACCAGTAAAGAGACTGTTCATTACCAAAGCGGAGTTGTTTTATGATTAAATATTAACAACAGCAATAACAACTATTACCACCATCAGAGTCAACCGTCCCCCACAGAGGTTACCACATGCGGTCCCCCCTCAATTTTCATTCCCAGCCATGAAAAAGCCCCATAGCTTGGGGGCTGGTATTCTCAAACTGGGGAGGCCTATGTAAAAAATAACAAACTGCAGCCTCCTGAGATTGTCGCATCCATTAGATGCGAGAAGCTCGGCGCTTTCCCCAACTCTTCCCTTTTGCCCTGATGCTGTAGCAATTGGGGTAATGAGGGGTTAATAATGCACAATAGACATCAAACCCAAAATTAGTGATGGGTAGGGGTCTAAGAGACCCCCATCAATAATCCTATAAGTAAAAAGAAAACACAAACACCGAGAAAAATTCTTTATTTGGAATCAAATACAAAAAATAACCTTTCAACACTTTATTAACCCCCAAAACACCCCTGCAGGTCAGACGTAATCCACACGAGGTCCCAAAATGATTCAGCTCTGCAACATATCTGAAGTCACAGCACGCAACCATGAAACATGTCCACACGCTGCAGGCTGAGACTGAGCGACGATCAGCGTTGACGTCACTGGGGCTAGTTGCGGTCATAGCAAAAGGAGGACTGTGGGAACCTTTCGGCTGTGATCGCAACTTATTTAAATGACGTTACCGCTGATTGTGGCTCCGTCTCTCCCTGCAGTTACAGCATGCAGACATGTTCCAAGTGTTGAAAGTGGGTGGGTTTTTGTATTTTATTTCAAATAAAGGATTTTTTCATTGTATGTGTTTATTTACTTTCACTTACAGATTAGTGATGGGGAGGTCTCATAGACCCTCGCTATTATTAATCTAGGGCTTAGTGGCAGCTGTGGGCTGTTATTAACAACTCATTGCCTTGGTGAGGTGGCAGTCGGGGTAATCCGAAAGAGCTAGTCAAAGTGCTGAGCTTGTCGCAGATAATGGATGAGAAAATTCTGTGATGCTGCAGGCTGCTATTTTTATTCTGGGGGCGGCCTAAAAACCATAGTCCTCCCCAGTCTGAGAATACCAGCCCCCAGCTGTCGGGCTTCAATTTGGCTGGGTATCAAAATTTGGGGGGAACTGCAAGCCGTTTTTTTAAATGATTTATTTAAATGATTAAAAAAAAAGCTGTATACAGTCTCTTATTTTGATACACAGCCAAGATCAGCACAGGGCTGGGGCTGCAGCCTGTAGCCATGGGCTTTAGCAGCCTGTGGCACTAGGTATCATAATATGGGGGGACCACAGGACAACTTTTTTTACTTATTTTTATTGCACGATATAGACGCACATGGTGTCTGTGATTGGAAGCATCAGACAGGCTGTCACTCAGCGTGGGGGCACGTTTGACTGCAACCAATTACAGACACCGGTGGGTGGGGAAAGCAGTGCATATGCATTGAGGGTTAATTATTGGCCCCGGAAGTGAATGCGTTGCCGCGGTAGCAGTGTACAGCTATGCTGGAGCCTCGGTAAATAAAGCACGTGCGCTCTTATCCCCTTATCCCTTCTACCACCATTTTTAATCGCCGGATTCTGGTCCACATATAATTATACCCAGAACCAAATTTTAAACAGCGCATCACTGGGATCAACCGGTCCCTGTTATCTGCAAGTCCGCTCATCACTAATCACAAGTCACCTGACAGCATAAATCAGCTGGCATAACACTGAGTCCTTATAGTAATCGTAATCATCTCTTTTGTTAAAAACATTTCCCCGATGCAGTTCACACAGGCACAATGCAGATTGTATATGACCTTCTGGGTTACATCTTCTTCTATGCCTTTATCTTTGTAAATGTACCATGGTCAGTACCGCCACCATACAAGTTTAACAAGTTTATAATATACTAGAAGGTGGCCCGATTCTACGCATCGGGTATTCTAGAATTTACGTATTGTGTAGTTAATGTATGATTTTTGTTATATATATATATATAGATGTTGTTGTGTGTAGTTACCAAGTGTTTGTGTAGGGGCTGTACATGTTCTGGGTGTTGTCTGGGTGTAGCGGGGGGTGAGAGCGGTGTTGTTTGTGTCTTGCGTTGTGTGTCGTTATTTGTGGAGCGCTGTGTGTCTGTATCGTTGTGTATGTGTGTGTGTGTTTTGGGGGGAGGTATGTTTTGTGCAATGTGTGTGTTGTGCGGTATGTGCGTATATTTGTGTGTGCCGCGGTGTTTGTGTGTTGAGTGTTGTGTGTCTGCGGCGTTGTCTGTGTGTGTGGGTGTCTGTGTAGGGTGGTGTTTGTGGTTCCCAGTGTGTGTGTGGTGTGTTGTGCAGTGCGTGTGTGGCAGTGTGTGTGTGTGTTTTGGGGGGAGGTGTGCACCCCCCATCGTGGTCCACCCCCCATCGTGCTCCATCTCCCATGCTGTGCACCCCCCATCATGCTCCATCCCCCATGCTGCGCACCCCCCATCGTGCTCCATCCCCACTCCCCATTGTGCTCCATCCTCCATGCTGCGCATTCCCCATCGTGCTCCATCCCCCATGCTGCGCATTCCCAATCGTGCTCCATCCCCCATGCTGCGCATTCCTCATCGTGCTCCATCCCCCATGCTGCGCACTCCCAAATGTGCTCCATCCCCCATGCTGCGCACTCCCCATCGTGCTCCATCCCCCATGCTGCGCACTCCCCATCGTGCTCCATCCCCCATGCTGCACACTCCCCATCGTGCTCCATCCCCCATGCTGCGCACCCCCCATCATGCTCCATCTCCCATGCTGCGCACTCCCCATCGTGCTCCATCCCCCATGCTACGCATTCCCCATCATGCTCCATCCCCCATGCTGCGCACTCCCAAACGTGCTCCATCCTCCATGCTGCGCACTCCCCATCGTACTCCATCCCCCATGCTACGCATTCTCCATCATGCTCCATCCCCCATGCTGCGCACTCCCCATCGTGCTCCATCCCCCATGCTGCGCACTCCCCATCGTGCTCCATCCCCCATGCTGCACACTCCCCATCGTGCTCCATCCCCCATGCTGCACACTCCCCATCGTGCTCCATCCCCCATGCTGCGCACCCCCCATCGTGCTCCATCCCCCATGCTGCGCACACCCCATCGTGCTCCATCCCCCATGCTGCGCACTCCCCATCGTGCTCCATCCCCCATGCTGCGCACCCCCATCGTGCTCCATCCCCCATGCTGCGCACCCCCCATCGTGCTCCATCCCCCATGCTGCGCACTCCCCATCGTGCTCCATCCCCCATGCTGCACACTCCCCATCGTGCTCCATCCCCCATGCTGCGCACTCCCCATCGTGCTACATCCCCCATGCTGTGCACCCCCCATCGTGCTCCACAGTCACACATCAGACAGTAAACACGCACACATATGATCGCATACACTCACACACACACCCCACTTCTCCCTGTGCCCACCGGTGGGCGGTCCCAGCAGCTGTGCTGCACGCCGTGCTCCTCTGCCGACACTCACAGATCCGATCGCATACACTCACACACACACACACACACTCACACACATCCGATCGCATACACTCACACACATCCGATCACATACACTCACACACACTCACACACATCCGATCGCATACACACACACACTGACGATATCGCACATACGCGCTGACACACTCACAACATCCGGAGATACCACATGCTTCCGGCCATGTGATCCTCCAGCAGGTCCTGGAAGCTCACAGCACAGTATCGCCGCCGAGAAGCAAGCGATATCACGGGATGTTGTGAGTGTGTGGATGCGATGTGAGGTGTGTGTGAGAGTGAGTGTGATCTGATGTGTGTGTGTGTGTGTCTGTTCTTATGTGTGTGTGAGGTGTGTGTGTTCCGCCGCTGCAGGACGTGGATGCGATCTGATGTGTGTGTGAGGTGTGTGTGTTCTGCCGCTGCAGGACGTGGATGCGATCTGATGTGAGTGTGAGTGTGAGTCTGAGTGTGAGTCTGAGTGTGAGTCTGAGTGTGAGTCTGAGTGTGAGTGCGAGTGTGCATGTGAGTGTGAGTGTGCATGTGAGTGTGAGTGTGCATGTGAGTGTGAGTCTGAGTGTGAGTCTGAGTGTGCATGTGAGTGTGAGTGTGCATGTGAGTGTGAGTGTGCATGTGAGTGTGAGTGTGAGTGTGCATGTGAGTGTGAGTGTGCATGTGAGTGTGAGTCTGAGTGTGAGTGTGCATGTGAGTGTGAGTGTGCATGTGAGTGTGAGTGTGCATGTGAGTGTGAGTCTGAGTGTGAGTGTGCATGTGAGTGTGAGTCTGAGTGTGAGTGTGCATGTGAGTGTGAGTCTGAGTGTGCATGTGAGTGTGAGTCTGAGTGTGAGTGTGCATGTGAGTGTGAGTCTGAGTGTGAGTGTGAGTGTGCGTGTGAGTGTGAGTCTGAGTGTGAGTGTGCGTGTGAGTGTGCATGTGAGTGTGAGTGTGCATGTGAGTGTGAGTGTGCATGTGAGTGTGAGTCTGAGTGTGAGTGTGCATGTGAGTGTGAGTCTGAGTGTGAGTGTGCATGTGAGTGTGAGTCTGAGTGTGAGTGTGCATGTGAGTGTGAGTCTGAGTGTGCATGTGAGTGTGAGTCTGAGTGTGAGTGTGCATGTGAGTGTGAGTCTGAGTGTGAGTGTGCATGTGAGTGTGAGTCTGAGTGTGAGTGTGCATGTGAGTGTGAGTGTGAGTCTGAGTGTGAGTGTGCATGTGAGTGTGAGTCTGAGTGTGAGTGTGCATGTGAGTGTGAGTCTGAGTGTGAGTGTGAGTGTGCATGTGAGTGTGAGTCTGAGTGTGAGTGTGCATGTGAGTGTGAGTGTGAGTGTGCATGTGAGTGTGAGTCTGAGTGTGCATGTGAGTGTGAGTCTGAGGGTGAGTCTGAGTGTGAGTGTGCATGTGAGTGTGAGTCTGAGTGTGAGTGTGCATGTGAGTGTGAGTCTGAGTGTGAGTGTGCATGTGAGTGTGAGTCTGAGTGTGAGTGTGCATGTGAGTGTGAGTCTGAGTGTGAGTCTGAGTGTGAGTGTGCATGTGAGTGTGAGTCTGAGTGTGAGTGTGCATGTGAGTGTGAGTCTGAGTGTGAGTGTGCATGTGAGTGTGAGTCTGAGTGTGAGTCTGAGTGTGAGTGTGCATGTGAGTGTGAGTCTGAGTGTGAGTGTGCATGTGAGTGTGAGTCTGAGTGTGAGTGTGCATGTGAGTGTGAGTCTGAGTGTGAGTGTGCATGTGAGTGTGAGTCTGAGTGTGAGTGTGCATCTGAGTGTGAGTCTGAGTGTGAGTGTGCATGTGAGTGTGAGTCTGAGTGTGAGTGTGCATGTGAGTGTGAGTCTGAGTGTGAGTGTGCATGTGAGTGTGAGTGTGAGTCTGAGTGTGAGTATGCATGTGAGTGTGAGTCTGAGTGTGAGTGTGCATGTGAGTGTGAGTCTGAGTGTGAGTGTGAGTGTGCATGTGAGTGTGAGTCTGAGTGTGAGTGTGCATGTGAGTGTGAGTGTGCATGTGAGTGTGAGTCTGAGTGTGCATGTGAGTGTGAGTCTGAGGGTGAGTCTGAGTGTGAGTGTGCATGTGAGTGTGAGTCTGAGTGTGAGTGTGCATGTGAGTGTGAGTCTGAGTGTGAGTGTGCATGTGAGTGTGAGTCTGAGTGTGAGTGTGCATGTGAGTGTGAGTCTGAGTGTGAGTCTGAGTGTGAGTGTGAGTCTGAGTGTGAGTCTGAGTGTGAGTGTGCATGTGAGTGTGAGTCTGAGTGTGAGTGTGCATGTGAGTGTGAGTCTGAGTGTGAGTCTGAGTGTGAGTGTGCATGTGAGTGTGAGTCTGAGTGTGAGTGTGCATGTGAGTGTGAGTCTGAGTGTGAGTGTGCATGTGAGTGTGAGTCTGAGTGTGAGTGTGCATGTGAGTGTGAGTCTGAGTGTGAGTGTGCATGTGAGTGTGAGTCTGAGTGTGAGTGTGCATGTGAGTGTGAGTCTGAGTGTGAGTGTGCATGTGAGTGTGAGTCTGAGTGTGAGTGTGCATGTGAGTGTGAGTGTGAGTCTGAGTGTGAGTGTGCATGTGAGTGTGAGTCTGAGTGTGAGTGTGCATGTGAGTGTGAGTCTGAGTGTGAGTGTGAGTGTGCATGTGAGTGTGAGTGTGAGTGTGAGTGTGCATGTGAGTGTGAGTGTGCATGTGAGTGTGAGTCTGAGTGTGCATGTGAGTGTGAGTCTGAGGGTGAGTCTGAGTGTGAGTGTGCATGTGAGTGTGAGTCTGAGTGTGAGTGTGCATGTGAGTGTGAGTCTGAGTGTGAGTGTGCATGTGAGTGTGAGTCTGAGTGTGAGTGTGCATGTGAGTGTGAGTCTGAGTGTGAGTGTGCATGTGAGTGTGAGTCTGAGTGTGAGTGTGCATGTGAGTGTGAGTGTGAGTCTGAGTGTGCATGTGAGTGTGAGTCTGAGTGTGAGTGTGCATGTGAGTGAGTGTGAGTCTGAGTGTGAGTCTGAGTCTGAGTGTGAGTGAGTGTGAGTGAGTGTGCGTGTGAGTCTGAGTGTGAGTGTGTGTGAGTCTGAGTCTGCGTGTGAGTCTGAGTGTGAGTGTGCATGTGAGTGTGAGTCTGAGTCTGAGTGAGTGTGAGTGAGTGTGCGTGTGAGTCTGAGTGTGAGTCTGAGTGTGAGTCTGAGTGTGAGTGTGCATGTGAGTGTGAGTCTGAGTCTGAGTGTGAGTGTGTGTGAGTCTGAGTGTGAGTCTGAGTCTGCGTGTGAGTCTGAGTGTGAGTCTGAGTCTGGGTGTGAGTGTGAGTGAGTGTGAGTGAGTGTGCGTGTGAGTCTGAGTGTGAGTGTGAGTGTGTGTGAGTCTGAGTCTGAGTGTGAGTCTGAGTCTGCGTGTGAGTCTGAGTGTGAGTGTGCATGTGAGTCTGAGTGTGAGTCTGAGTGTGAGTCTGAGTGTGAGTCTGAGTGTGAGTCTGAGTGTGCGTGTGAGTCTGAGTGTGAGTCTGAGTGTGAGTCTGAGTGTGCGTGTCAGTCTGAGTGTGAGTCTGAGTGTGAGTGTGCATGTGAGTGTGAGTCTGAGTGTGAGTGTGAGTCTGAGTCTGAGTGTGTGTGAGTGTGAGTCTGAGTGTGCGTGTGAGTCTGTGAGTGTGCGTGTGAGTCTGTGTGAGTGTGCGTGTGAGTGTGCATGTGAGTGTGAGTCTGAGTGTGAGTGTGCATGTGAGTGTGAGTCTGAGTGTGAGTGTGCATGTGAGTGTGAGTCTGAGTGTGAGTGTGCATGTGAGTCTGAGTGTGAGTGTGCATGTGAGTGTGAGTCTGAGTGTGAGTCTGAGTGTGAGTGTGCATGTGAGTGTGAGTCTGAGTGTGAGTGTGCATGTGAGTGTGAGTCTGAGTGTGTGTGCATGTGAGTGTGAGTCTGAGTGTGAGTGTGCATGTGAGTGTGAGTCTGAGTGTGAGTGTGCATGTGAGTGTGAGCGTGAGTCTGAGTGTGCATGTGAGTGTGAGTCTGAGGGTGAGTCTGAGTGTGAGTGTGCATGTGAGTGTGAGTCTGAGTGTGAGTGTGCATGTGAGTGAGTGTGAGTGTGAGTCTGAGTGTGAGTGTGCATGTGAGTGTGAGTCTGAGTGTGAGTCTGAGTGTGAGTGTGAGTGAGTGTGAGTGAGTGTGCGTGTGAGTCTGAGTGTGAGTCTGAGTGTGAGTGTGCATGTGAGTGTGAGTGTGAGTCTGAGTGTGAGTGTGAGTGTGTGTGAGTCTGAGTGTGAGTCTGAGTCTGAGTCTGCGTGTGAGTCTGAGTGTGAGTCTGAGTCTGAGTGTGAGTGAGTGTGAGTGAGTGTGCGTGTGAGTCTGAGTGTCAGTGTGAGTGTGTGTGAGTCTGAGTGTGAGTCTGAGTCTGAGTCTGCGTGTGAGTCTGAGTGTGAGTGTGCATGTGAGTCTGAGTGTGAGTCTGAGTGTGAGTCTGAGTGTGAGTCTGAGTGTGAGTCTGAGTGTGCGTGTGAGTCTGAGTGTGAGTCTGAGTGTGAGTGTGAGTCTGAGTGTGCGTGTCAGTCTGAGTGTGAGTCTGAGTGTGAGTGTGCATGTGAGTGTGAGTCTGAGTGTGAGTGTGAGTGTGTGTGAGTCTGAGTGTGAGTCTGAGTGTGAGTCTGAGTGTGAGTGTGAGTCTGAGTCTGAGTGTGTGTGAGTGTGAGTCTGAGTGTGCGTGTGAGTCTGTGAGTGTGCGTGTGAGTCTGTGTGAGTGTGCGTGTGAGTGTGCATGTGAGTGTGCATGTGAGTGTGCGTGTGAGTGTGAGTGTGCGTGTGAGTCTGATTGTGAGTGTGCATGTGAGTCTGAGTGTGAGTCTGAGTGTGAGTGTGCATGTGAGTCTGAGTGTGAGTGTGCGTGTGAGTCAGAGTGAGTGGAGGCCAATCCGTGCGGGGGGGGCGGACCCGAGGCGAGCGGCCAATCCGTGCGGGGGGGAGGAGCCGAGGCGAGCGGCCAATCCGTGGGGGGGCGGGGCCATTGCGAGCCCAGCGGCCAATCAGCTTTGTGTCACCGTAAGGACACAATTTTGGAGCATGACAGACAGACAGACAGACAGATAGACAGACAGACAGACAGAATAAGGCAATTATATATATAGATGAGTCTGAGTGTGAGTCTGAGTGTGAGTGTGCATGTGAGTCTGAGTGTGAGTGTGCGTGTGAGTCAGAGTGAGTGGAGGCCAATCCGTGCGGGGGGGGCGGACCCGAGGCGAGCGGCCAATCCGTGCGGGGGGGAGGAGCCGAGGCGAGCGGCCAATCCGTGGGGGGGCGGGGCCATTGCGAGCCCAGCGGCCAATCAGCTTTGTGTCACCGTAAGGACACAATTTTGGAGCATGACAGACAGACAGACAGACAGATAGACAGACAGACAGACAGAATAAGGCAATTATATATATAGATTGGTGTCAGTGATAGACATTGTCATACAAAAATGGGCAGTGTTCATCAGCTGAGCCAAGTAAACCCATAGATTCTGTTTGGTTTTTCATAAGGCTAAATTTTCCATGGTTGGTCTCTCTCTGTTTTCGGTCTGAAGATTTCTTGGCTTCTGATGGAAGTTGAAAGGACATGGTGGCGCCAATGATGCAACATTTCCAGATTTTGATCTAAAGGGACAAAAATACACATATTTTCTGAGATAACATCTGTCATTTTGGACGTGTTCCCACTTTTCTTGTCTGGGTTTCATAACTATCAACACATGGTCCTTTCCTTGAGCAATGACTTCAGCAGGTTCTGGAATACCTATGTCACCCAATTTTTTCACTCAGATTTTTACAGTATCATTGATAGGATGTGAGGATCCAAAACATTCATCTTCTCTGACTATCACAACTGTAGGCGCCCTTCCTCTCACCACCTGCATTTTATAAATAGGTTGTACCAGCAACTGAGCTATCTTATCTCCCTTCTGTATTAGCATGTCACTTACTCCACCATTCATTAGAAGTACCTTAATTTCTACTTGATAATCCTGATCTATCACTTCTGCTATTACCTGAAATCAGTGTAAAGGTACCGTCACACTAAACAACTTACCAGCGATCCCAACAACGATACAACCTGATAGGGATCGCTGGTAAGTTGCTAGGAGGTTGCTGGTGAGAGGTCACACAGACGCTCCAGCGATCCCACCAGCAACCTGACCTGGCAGGGATCGCTGCAGCATCGCTACACGGGTTGCTGGTGAGCTGTCACCAGTGACCAGCCCCTAGCCAGCAGCGATGCACTTTAGCGATGCTGCGCTTGGTAACTAAGGTAAATATCGGGTAACCAACCCGATATTTACCTTGGTTACCAGCGCACGCAGCTACACGTGCAGAGAGCAGGGAGCAGCGAACACCGCTTAGCGCTGGCTCCCTGCTCTCCTAGTTACAGCACACATCGGGTTAATTACCCGATGTGTGCTGCAGCTACATGTGCACAGAGCAGGGAGCAGCGCACACCGCTTAGCGCTGGCTCCCTGCTCTCCTAGTTACAGCACACATTGTGTAAATTACCCAATGTGTGCTGTAGCTACATGTGCAGAGAGCAGGGAGCAGCGCACACCGCTTAGCGCTGGCTCCCTGTTCTCCTAGTTACAGCACACATCGGGTTAATTACCCGATGTGTGCTGTAGCTACATGTGCAGAGAGCAGGGAGCCGCGCACACTTCTTAGCGCTGGCTCCCTGCTCTCCTAGCTACAGTACACATCGGGTTAATTACCCGATGTGTACTCTGCTACACGTGCAAGGAGCAGGAGCCGGCACTGACAGTGAGAGCGGTGGAGTCTGGTAACGAAGGTAAATATCGGGTAACCAAGGACAGGGCTTCTTGGTTACCCAATGTTTTTAACTCGCCCACCCCAGGGCTATGGGACACCCGGTGCCGGGCCGGACTAGTCCGGTGGTAGTCAGTGGTGGCTGGGCCAGGCTCCGTGGCCCTGGTGGGTGTCAGTAGAATATGTGGCTTGATGAATAAAGTTTGTGTTCGTGACGCCACCTGTGGTCTGCTGCTATTAAGCCGCCGCTGCTGTGTGAGGCCTCCGGGGTGATGATATAGCAGCAATGGTGGTACTGCTCCCCACAGGTGGAGCGGAGCCCCGGGGACACTGTTAGTGCTCGTGAAAGTCTATGGGGTTGTGTGGCTAACACGGTGCAGGGTCGACAGGCAATGAAAGAACCAGGCACAAACAACAGTCTCTTTACCTTTTCCTCTTTTACTTTGGGAACAGTCCAGTCCTGGGAGACCGTTACAGGTGGTGATGGGGATTCGGTCGGCCTGGAAGTACTTGGGGTGATCTTTCTGGCCAGCTGAGTATGAGGCCTACTCCTGTGCTTTTCTTTGTTATGATAGGACCCTGCTTCTCTGAATCCAGCAATGGCCCTCTTTGCTGCTGGGACCGATGGTATGTCCCTTTCCCTCTGTAGCAGGCTGCGCAGGCCCTCTCTGGTGCTTCTCTGCTGGAGTCCACACCGGGCCCTGATGCTGCAGCTGTACCTTCGGGATGTTTATGGGACAGGTGCTTGCAGCTCTCCTGCCCTTCGGATTCGGCTACCAGGGAGTATTTTAAGCCCTGGTGGCCACAGACTCCGATGTCCGAGTCTCTCCGCTGCCTCTCTGTTACTCCTGCTTCCCTGGGCCAAGCTACTCTAGCTCTAGGCCCCAGATCCACAGGACAGCACACTCTGCGTCTGCTTCCTTCCACTTCTCTCTACAGACTCACAACTACTTCCTCCCTCAGGTCAGACTTGAGGAAAGCTCCCTGGAATTCCAGGTTCAGAGCTCCCCCTGCTGGCCGGAGGGAGAACTGCGTTGGGTGTTAAACTTGCTGGCCAATGGACCTCCCCATTACCTCCAGGCTCAGCATTAACCCTTTGGGAGGGCAATGCTGTTGTGGCGACCAGGTCCTGGGGCGCCACATTTACCGTGGTTACTAGCGTCCACAGAAGCCGGCTCCTGTTGCCTGCACATTTAGTTGTTGCTGTCTCGCTGTCACACACAGCGATCTGTGCTTCACAGCGGGACAGCAACAACTAAAAAATGGCCCAGGCCATTCAGCAACAACCAACGACCTCACAGCAGGGGCCAGGTTGTTGCTGGATGTCACACACAGCAACATCACTAGCAACATCGCTGCTACATCACAAAAGTTGTTCGTTAGCAGCGATGTTGCTAGCGATGTTGCTTAATGTGACGGGGCCTTAAGGGTTCGGTTCCACTTGCGATTTTCATGTGCGAGTGCGATCCGATAAAACATCGGATTGCACTCGCACCAGTGCAAAAACTATGGGGTATCGTCCATCTGCGATTGATTTCTCATGCCACAACGGCATGCAGAATGAATCGCAGCATGCTGCGTTTGGCAGCGAGTCTCAGCTTGCGCACCCCCATGCAAGCCTGTGGGAGTCTGTGAGACATTGAACTGTACTTGCATGTAATACAAGTGCAGGGCGATGTATGCAGAGAAAGTCCGCGGAGGAGATGCGGAGAAAGTGCTCCCTCCCTCTTCTCTGCAGCTGTGATACGATCGCAAGATTGCATCACAGTCGCATGACCCTCGGCTGACACTCGCAGAAGAGGGTCTTTAGCATATCCCTTCCAATGCTCTTGCGCTCTCTCTGAAGCTGTGCGCAAGTGGAAAAGTACCCTTAAGCTGGGTTTACACCCTGCAACATCTCAAACGACATCGCTGTAACGTCACCGGTTTTGTGACGCAATAGCGATGTTGTTTGCGATGTTGCAGTGTGTGAATCCTATCAGCGACCCGGCCCCTGCTGTGAAGTTGTAATCGTTACAAATCGTTCAGGACCATTCCTAGGTCCTTTGTTTCCCGCTGTGCAGCATGAAGTTTCAGTGTGTGAAGCCTTTTCAGCGACTTTGTTAGCAACTTCCCTTTCAAAAGGCTGCTTATCAACGTCCCCAAACAACCAGCTAGGTCGCTCTGCAGGTCCGGATCGCTGTTGAGTTGTTGGCCAGGTTTGCCTGTTTGAACGCTCACCAGAGACTTAGCAGAGACTTAGGGAGGTCGCTATTGCGTCACCAAACCGGTGACGTTACAGCGATGTCCTTTGCGATGTTGCAGCGTGTAAACCCAGCTTTAGGCCAAACTTGACCTTAGGGCTATGAGACCAAAATTGTGAGAAACCATTTACAAGTCTATTGTCCTGTCTGAAAATAAAATTAAAGAACATACATTCAAAGCAAACAACCATTAGCTAATTACAGTACCCATACATCACAATGGGATGATTCTCTGTTTTATTGTTTAGACTGATTACTCTGATATCATGTGAAAGTTTGGTTTCCAGTCTAAAAATAAACACAAACATAATTAGAATACAAGCTCAAATCACAAAACATAATTTTATCTGATTCATTATCCATGTGCTAATAGAGTCACATCTTAAGGCCCCGTCACACTAAGCAACATCGCTAGCAACATCGCTGCTAACGAACAACTTTTGTGACGTTGCTAGCGATGTTGCTGTTTGTGACATCCAGCAACAACCTGGCCCCTGCTGTGAGGTCGTTGGTTGTTGCTGAATGTCCTGGGCCATTTTTTAGTTGTTGCTGTCCCGCTGTGAAGCGCAGATCGCTGTGTGTGACAGCGAGACAGCAACAACTAAATGTGCAGGCAGCAGGAGCCGGCTTCTGCGGAGGCTGGTATCCACAGTAAACATCGGGTAACCAAGAAGCCCTGTCCTTGGTTACCCGATATTTACCTTTGTTACCAGCCTCCGCCGCTCTCACTGTCAGTGCCGGCTCCTGCTCTGTGCACATGTAGCTGCAGGACACATCGGGTTAATTAACCCGATGTGTGCTGTAGCTAGGAGAGCAAGGAGCCAGCGCTAAGCAGTGTGCGCTGCTCCCTGCTCTGTGCACATTTAGCTGCAGTACACATCGGGTAATTAACCCGATGTGTGCTGTAACTAGGAGAGCAAGGAGCCAGCGCTAAGCGGTGTGCACTGCTCCCTGCTCTGTGATGTAGCTGCAGCACACATCGGGTAATTAACCCGATGTGTGCTGTAACTAGGAGAGCAGGGAGCCAGCGCTCAGTGTGCGCTGCTCCCTGCTCTCTGCACGTGTAGCTCCGTGCGGTGGTAACCAAGGTAAATATCGGGTTGGTTACCCGATATTTACCTTAGTTACCAAGCGCAGCATCTTCCACGCAGCGCTGGGGGCTGGGACACTGGTTGCTGGTGAGCTCACCAGCAACTCGTGTAGCGACGCTCCAGCGATCCCTGCCAGGTCAGGTTGCTGGTGGGATCGCTGGAGCGTCGCAGTGTGACATCTCACCAGCAACCTCCTAGCAACTTACCAGCGATCCCTATTGTTGTTGGGATCGCTGGTAAGTTGCTTAGTGTGACTGGACCTTTAAGGCCCAGTCACACTAAACAACTTACCAGCGATCCCAACAATGATACAACCTGATAGGGATCGTTGGTAAGTTGCTAGGAGGTCGCTGGTGAGATGTCACACTAAGCGATGCTCCAGCGATCCCACCAGCAACCTGACCTGGCAGGGATCACTGGAGCGTCGCTACACGGGTTGCTGGTGAGCTGTCACACAGGCAGATCTCACCAGCAACCAGTGACCAGCCCCCAGCCAGCAGCGCCGCGTGGAAGCGATGCTGCGCTTGGTAACTAAGGTAAATATCGGGTAACCAACCCGATATTTACCTTGGTTACCAGCGCACACCACTTAGCGCCGGCTCCCTGCACACTTAGCCACAGTACACATCGGGTTAATTACCCGATGTGTACTCTGCTACGTGTGCAGGCAGCAGGAGTCGGCTTCTGCGGACGCTGGTAACCACGATAAACATCGGGTAACCAAGAAGCCCTTACCTTGGTTACCCGATATTTACCTTCGTTACCAGCGTCCGCCGCTCTCACACTGCCAGTGCTGGCTCCCTGTTCCCTGCACTCCTAGCCACAGTACACATCGGGTTAGTTTCCCGATGTGTACTGTGGCTACGTGTGCAGAGAGCAGGGAGTCGGCACTGACAGCTGAGAGCGGCGGACGCTGGTAACGAAGGTAAATATCGGGTAACCAAGGTAAGGGCTTCTTGGTTACCCGATGTTTACCGTGGTTACCAGCGTCCGCAGAAGCCGGCTCCTGCTGCCTGCACATTTAGTTTTTTGCTCTGTCGCTGTCATACACAGCAATGTGTGCTTCACAGCGGGAGAGCAACAACTAAAAATTGGCGCAGGACATTCAGAAACAACCAACGACCTCACAGCAGGGGCTAGGTTGTTGCTGGATGTCACACCCAGCAACATCGCTAGCAACATTGCTGCTACGTCACAAAAGTTGTTCCTTAGCAGCGATGTTGCTAGCGATGTTGCTTAGTGTGATGTGGCCTTAACTTGACAGCTAAAAAGCTCATTGTTTACCCAACTATATTGGTACATTGTGTTTTATTAATTAGCAACAGGGGTATGGCAATCTGTAACCAACTGAAAAGTAGCCAGAATAATTACCCTCCTAATTGTCAGGTCTGGTGGTTCTGCACCTGTGACAGTCCGTCATGCTCCTACATGTGCTCTGGCTCGCTGATGGGTCACCAGTCGCTGGCCACAAGGGGCGGGGTGTTGCCATCGGGGGCGGCGCTTGCACTAATGCCCGTGCTGACTAAGCACGTCATACCCTGGAGGTCACTGGAAGGCGGCACACCACTGCTACCAGCAATGGTGTCAGTCAGGTCCCCTGGTGTGAGCTGTTGCCAGAGGATATGGGACGCTATATCCTCTGACACAGTCAGATGGTGGAAGGTTCCCTCCATTCCACCCTTTTCCTCTCCTTCTGATGTTCTGTGGACAGAGGGTGGGTAATGGGTGTTGCCTCAGAGAGTCACATGAGCTCTGGGAGGCAGATTTAAACCTGCAATCTGCCTCCCTTAGTTGCTGATTAATTCAGTGGTGTGGTTGGTTAGAGTGGTTTGCTTGTGCTAAAGCGCTGTCGTTTTCCTTGAGCTTATCCTGCTGTGGGTTACAGCTTCTCCTTCGTTATAGCTGGGTTCACCTTTCTCTTTAGTTTCTGCTGTGTATCAACCTTTAGTTTGGTTATCTACGTTCAGCTCTCTTTTGTGTCTCCTGCGGTTTCAGCCTAATGTTTTGTTTCCTTTTCCATTAGGCTATTTTGTTAGTGTGCTTTTCCCATCTGCCTCTGTGTGCCCGGTCACCAGCTGCCTGGGAAGGGCGCTGTTAAATTCCTTCCTTGCCAGGACTGACAGGCGAGTGAAGGATATCACCGGCCCTTAAGGGTGTGCGGCAGTGCGATGGCTAGTGCCAAGTGCGACCAACACAGTGCGCTTGCTTGCATGCAGGGGGTCTGGTCTCACCATCCTGCATTACATATTAATCAGCTCAATATGGATCCTGCTGAACAACTGGTGGAGCAAATGCAGAATCTGCTGGTTATGTTCCAGGATCTTGCAGCTACTGGGAGGCACCACTCTCAGACTCTGGCTCAGTTGGCCCCTGTAGCACCTCACCCTGGAGTAGCCCCAATACCACCTGTACCAGCCCCTGAATTGGTTGCTCAGACTTCCCCTGAACCGAATATTCTTTTCAGGGGATTGGGAGAAATTTTTTAATTTCCATGGTAATTGCAAATAGTTTTTTTCAACTCAGACCCATTTCTTCAGGGAATGAGAGGTGGGCTTAATTATCTCTTTTCTCAGGGGGGATACCCAGACATGGGCCTTTTCTTTAGCTGATGATTCCCCAGCCCATAACTCCAATGAGGTGTTTTCAGGGAATTGGGGCTCCTTTATGATGTACCAGCTAGAGTCGCTATGGCTGAATCAAACCTCAGAGCACTTTGTCAGGGTAATCTACAGGTTGAGGAATATTGCTCTCAGTTGGATGGTCCACATAGAATTATATGGTGGTCTGTTGAGGTGGGGTGGAACGATGCTGCCCTGCTGTGCAGGTTTCTGAGTGACTTGGCGGATGTCTTAAAGGATATGCTGGTATACCATTCACCGCCTCACAGTCTTGAAGCTGCCATGATTCTCGTTGTGCATCTGGATTGGTACTGGTTACTAGAAAAAGCCTCCACTAGGGGGATGTTGGTCTATCCAAGAAAGTCTCTATTTCCTGAGGAGAAGCCAAGGCAAATTGGAGAGGTGACGACTTTTTGGGAGCAAAGACAATGTCGCTGGGAGCTCCTCAACTAGGCGCACAGGTATCCCATTTTAAAAAAGCATTTTTTTCTCATTGTCCTGGCTTATCAGGGTAAGGAGGTCAAAGGTTATGCTTTTGTGGATTGTGGGGCAAAAGTGATTTTTTTTTTGGATCTCTCTGTGGTTAAAACCTTGGAGAATCCCCTCAAGGCTTTTAAGCCAGCCATTAAATTCACTTCGCTGGATAATTGCCCACTTTTCCAGCATGTTGAAATGTACAATAAAGACACTGTATCTCTTCAGATGCTGTGTCTTCACAGACAGTAGATTACCTTTTTAGTATGACTCGCCCACCCCAGGGCTATGGGACACCCGATGCCGGGCCGGACTAGTCCGGGGGTCGTCAGTGGTGGCGGGGCCCGGCTCCGTGGCCCTGGTGGGTGTCAGTTAAATATGGCTGGTGAATAAAGTTTATGGTTGTCGTGACGCCACCTGTGGTTTGCGGCTATTAAGCCGCCGCTGCTGTGTGAGGCCTCCGGGGTGATGATATGGCAGCAATGGTGGTACGGCTCCCCACAGGTGGAGCGGTGCCCCGGGGACACTGTTGGTGCTCGTGAGAGGCTATGGTGTTGTGTGGATAACATGGTGCAGGGCCGACAGGCAATGAAAGAAACAGGCACAAACAACAGTCTCTTTACCTTCTCCTCTTTTACTTCACAAACGGTTAGTCCTGGGAGACCGTTACAGGTGGTAGAGGGCTCCGGCCGGCCTGGAAGTAACTGAGATGTCGTTTTGGCCAGAGGAGTATGAGGTCTACTCCTGTTCTTTCCTTACTGTGATAGGACCCTGCTCTCTGAATTTAGCAATGGCCCTCTTGTTGCTGGGACCGGTGGTACGTCCCTTTCCCTCTGTGGTAGGCTGCGCAGGCCCTCTCTGGTGCTTCTCTGCTGGGGTCCACACCGGGCCCTGATGATGCAGCTGTACCTTCGGGCTGTTTATGGGCCAGGTGCTTGCAGCTCTCCTGCCCTTCGGATTCGGCTACCAGGGAGTATTTTAGGCCCTGGTGGCCACAGACTCCGATGTCCGAGTCTCTTCTGCGCCTCTCTGCTCCCCCTGCTTCACTGGGCCAAGCTGCTCCAGCTCTAGGCCCCAATTCCACAGGACAGCACTACTCTGCGTCTGCTTGCTATCACTTCTCTCTATAGACTGAACACTAACCCCTCCCTCAGGTAAGGCTTAAGGAATGCTCCCTGGAATTCCAGGTTCAGATCTCCCCCTGCTGGCCCGAGGGAGGAACTGCGTTGGATGTTAAACTTACTGGCCAATAGACCTCCCAATTACCTCCAGGCTCAGCATTAACCCTTTGGAGGGGCAATGCTGTTGTGGCGACCAGGTCCTGGGGCGCCACACTCCCCTTTAGTTAAACTCATTTCTCCCGGACTGAAGAAAACAAAACAAAACATGTTACAACCTTAAACAACTATAAGAGTCAAGTGTGGCTCCCTGCCGGGTGTCCATTACACTGCTCCATGAGGGACCCGCCGCGATAAAACCCCCAACGTAGGCTCTGGGCGTGCATTGATGACCCCACTCTATGCACGCCGGACGGGTTTTTCTTCAGGGGTGCTGAGCACACTGGTGCTAACTATGTACAGCTAGAGTGTTGGCCACCCATAGTCCAGTGGCCCAATTGTCCATTTACTTAATCAGCTAAGACAAAAAACATTTTATACAAGACATTTAAACTAACTATATACATTCTGTTAGGTATTTTACTTTCTATGTTCTATACCTTGGAGGGGGCTGTCCCCGAGTGCTACGTTGGGACCGGCGTAGCTCTGGGGTTTGTCCCTGACTACTTGGAGTGTCTGCCCCCTCGGTGTTACTGGTAGTCCTAACCCTGACAGGTATGCGTGTTGGTTGCCTACGGGGTCTCAGATTCGCCAAGGGTATGGCAGGTTCACCACTGGCAGGGGGTTGATTCTCCTGTTCTACTGCTGGCGTGTCATCTTGTGTTGGGGCGGACAGTTCCTTAGATGGATCTGGAACCTCTTCTGTCTCTGGCTCGACCAACTGCGGGAACGTCAAGACTGGTACCACTATGGCATTATTTATTCGGGTCCAAGTTTTGGGGAATTTGCCAAGGATTGTTTGTATCATCTCTCCCTCTTTTTCTTGAATTTCTTCCACTTCTTTTTGGATTTTGCACTGCTCAGGGCACGCTTTGAGGCGGTCTCTGGACACTGTTTGATAAGTCTTGCCTTCATCTTTGCTTATGAGGCATACCTTACTATTGTCAAAGTTGGAGGGAATAATGGTGTAGGGTTCATTCTCCCACTGATCATCTAATTTATGCGCCCTCCGCTTTTTCTTGAGGACCTGTTCTCCAGGTGCTAAGGGAGTTGCTGGGGCTGTTTGATTGTAGTTCTGCTCTTTTCTCGTTCTTGCTTGGGACAGGCTCTTTTCTACGCATTCCTGGACTTTGCGGTACTGCTGTTGTCGCTCTGTATCCCAATCTTCTATCTCTTGAACCGTTTCAGGTGACACAGTACCTATCTCAAAGTCTAAAGGTAACTTGCCAGGTCTTGCTCGCATCAAGTAAGCAGGGCTACAGTTGGTCGAGTTTACTGGGATATGGTTGTGACGCCCTGGGCAAGCCAGGGGTCACAGGTCACATCACCACCACACCCTACATCCCAGTTAGGAACACCAAAGCTACTAAAATCCTTGTTGCCTTCCTCCAGGGGCTGATGTTCACACCAGGGGGTGGGCCAGGCGGTTGGCTCCGCCCACCGAGGAGTACACAGCCCTGGAGGCGGGAAGAACCAGGCAGTTTAGCTCAGGCAGAGCTTGAGTGAGGAAGAAGTTAAGAAAAGAAAGTTGAGGAGAGAAGTTCAAGCTAGGGAGTGGAGGAGTAAACAGTCAAGTCAAGTGAGGAAAGTGAAGTAGTAGTGGAGCAAAGAAGAAAAGAGTAAAAGTGAGCGTAGAAAGACCTGAAGTCGGTCCGGCTAAGTGCAGGACAGTGTCAGCAAGGTCAGCAACAGCGGTGATTGTCTGGAGGGGGACTGCTCGGAGGTTGCTGGAAGGACCGCGGACGGGTAGTGGCCCGGCGGTCTGGAGCAGTATACGAAGGACAGTCAGCACCAGGGCAGGGGCCTCTCGGACCCCGGCAAGGCTAGGAGTCGCCATAATTTGCCAAATCCGTCAGTGAAGGGGACGTCTGTCCCCCAACAACCAAGTCCCGATTGAAGGCAACAGTCCAACCATCAAGGAGGAACACCGCCACCGCCAGGGCACCAGTTCCTCGGGGCCAGCGCCTGCGGGCAAAGAGTAGAGCTCCTCCGGTCCAGCTTGAAGCCGGGGAGCGGGTTACCGGTGGGAACCCATCGCTACCAACACACGAACATTAGGTGCTGGACAAAGGGACATCACCGTTACCTACTGGGAGAGCAAGTGCAGCCGTCCGTGGGAACCGTCTTTCCAGCCGTGTGTTTTACCGAGAACTGTGTCATCGTCTCAGGCTGAGTGAGTACCAAAGTGCCGCAAGGCACAGCGCTGCCCCCGCGTCCCTGCGCCCACCAAGCCCTGCATCACCCACCTCATCACTGGGCCCCGGGATCACCAACCCCTACCCACGGAGGTGCAACACAACAACGGGCTGCTCCACATCATCATTCCCGGGATTCCCCTATCGAGCAGCGGTGGTGCTAACAAATCACCACAACCGTGGGTGGCGTCACGGACAATAGACTCAATCCCCACACCCAAAAACCCCCCTTTCACTCACGGGCGAGGAGCGCCGCTAGAGTCCCCGGGATCCGGCCCAACGCTCGAGCCACCGAGCAGCAGCAGGCCGCAGCAGCCGCGGCAGCCGGACCCGAGCAGTGGGAGAGCGCGGCGTCCCCTCCTCCGCCCGCGACATGGTTATACAGGTCTACCAGATCTGGTAACTTCTCTGGCCATTGGTTTCTTTCTTCCAGAGGTAGAGTCTTGAGCATATCAATAACCACATGGTTCATCTTCTCGCACAATCCATTGGTTTGGGGGTGCTACGGTGTTGTTCTGAGTTTCTTACAGCCGTACATGTTACAGAACTCTTGGAACACTTTTGCCTCGAATGCAGGACCTTGATCAGTCAGTACCCTTTCCGGATAACCGTGAGGTCGACAAAAGTATGCCTGAAATGCTCTAGCTGCTGTTCTGGCTGTCTGGTCCTTCACAGGCACTACTACCAGGAAACGAGAGTAATGGTCCACAATGGTGAGGGCGTACACATAGCCTGACCGGCTTGGTGTTAACTTCACGTGGTCCAGGGCCACCAACTCCAGGGGCTGCTTCGTGACAATTGGCTGTAGGGGAGACCTCTGGCTGGCATCATCTTTCCGCCTCAGGTTACACGGACCACAGTCTCGGCACCACTTCTCGACTGTCTTTCTCATTTGCACCCAGTAGAACCGATCGCGGAGTAGGGTCTCCAACTTCTTCCACCCGAAGTGTCCTGCTTTATCATGGTAAGCTGCTAGGACCATTGGAGCATCCCTCTGTGGGACCACTATCTGCCAGACGAGTTCATTCGTTCGCCAGCTTACATATCTCTTGCAGAGCTTGCCTTGGTAGGTGAACAGTCGTCCCCTCTCCTTCCACAACTGCTGGGCTTCTTGTGGAGCGTCTGGACCGAGATGGGTCTCAGCTTGTGCTAGCTTTTCTTTGACCAATCGCACGGCCGGGTCACCGTTCTGTCTCTTCCCAATTATGGTGGAGTAATGGGTTGACCGAGACCTCGTGCTGGCTCGAGCGCTTCACTCCTACAGCATGCTCACACTGGGAAACACCTTGGTGATGGAAAGCCGGTAACTCTATCTCTTCGAGTTCATCCAGGTCTTCTCCAGACTTGGGTAAGTGAGGCATTCTGGACAGCGCATCAGCAATGTTATTCTTCTTGCCAGCCCGGTACTTGATGGTAAAGTCAAAGTTAGACAGCCGGGCCATCCATCGCTGCTCCAACGCACCTAACCTGGCTGTTGCCAGATGTGTCAACGGGTTGTTGTCCGTGAAGATGGTGAACTTGGCCGATGCCAGATAGTGCTTGAAGCGTTCAGTCACTGCCCAAACAATAGCGAGGAACTCCAGCTTGAAGGAACTGTAGTTTTCTGGATTCCTTTCTGTGGGATGAAGCTTCCTACTGGCGTAAGCTATCACCTTCTCCCGGCCTCCCTGCACCTGGGACAAAACTGCTCCCAGTCCCACGTTGCTGGCGTCTGTGTACAGTACAAACGGCTGGCTGTAGTCAGGGTAGGCCAGAATTTCTTCTCCCGTGAGAGCCCCTTTCAGCCGGACAAAAGATGTTTCTATTTGACTGTTCCATTCAAATGGAGGGCTTTGCTTCTTAGCCTTCTTTGGCTGGCCCACCAGGAGATCTTGAAGAGGCGCTGCTATCTTGGTGAAACCATCAATGAACCTTCGGTAGTAGCCCACCAGCCCAAGGAACTGCCGCACCTCCTTTACCGTGGTGGGTCTTGGCCAGTCCTTGATTACGGTGACTTTCTCCGGATCAGGTGCCACACCTTCTGCGCTGACCACATGACCCAGGTACTGTACCTTTGGCTTCAAGAGGTGACATTTGGACGGCTTTATCTTCAGGCCATACTCCGACAAGGACTCAAACACTTCTGCTAAGTGCCTCAGGTGGTCTTCGCAGGTCTTGGAGTAGACTATGACGTCATCCAGGTACAATAGCACGGTTTCAAAGTTGTGATGGCCCAAGCAGCACTCCATCAATCTCTCAAATGTCCCTGGGGCATTGCAGAGACCGAACGGCATACAATTGAACTCGCAGAGACCCATTGGTGTCGTGAATGCAGTCTTCTCCTTGTCCGCCTCTGCCACGGGAACCTGCCAATACCCACTGGTGAGATCCAGGGTGGAGAAATAATTAGCTGATTTTAAGGCTGTTAGTGACTCTTCTATTCTGGGTAGTGGATAAGCATCTTTATGTGTAATGCAGTTAATTTGTCTGTAGTCTACGCACATTCTCATTGTACCATCTTTTTTCTTTACGAGTACTAGTGGAGCTGCCCAGGGGCTACAACTATATCTGATAACCCCAGCCTCCTTCATCTCCCGTAACATTTCTTTGGCACGCTGATACTGTGCTGGGGGTACAGGGCGGTATCTCTCTTTAATGGGATGATGATCACCCGTGGGGATTTGATGTTTAACCCCTTTTACCTGCCCAAAATCTAGGGGGTGTTTGCTGAAGACCCGCTCGTACTCCTGTACCACCCGGTAAACCCCATGCTTTTGGTGTGAGGGGGTGGAGTCGGTGCCCACATGTAATTTTTGGCACCAGTCTTTCAGCTGTCCCTTGGAGCCATTGTCTTCCGCCTGGTCGGACGGGATCAAGGGTTCCACTGCTTTGATGGTATTGTTACTGACAGTGTACAGTTTTGGTACAGTGGCGTACTGGGGCAATTTGGCTTCCTCCTCCCCACAATTCAGGACACGGACGGGCACTCTTCCCTTGCGGACGTCTGCTACCCCTCTGGCTATCAGGACTCCAGGCCTGCTGTCTGAATACACCGGTTCTACCAAGGCCTGGTAATCTTGACCCTTGAGGCCTATTGCTGCCCAGCACCATATCAACATTTCACTTCTAGGGGGTATTGCAATGGGGAGGAGGTCACTTACCCTCACACTGCCAATTTCTCCTCCGGCCAGCTCAACCTGCTGCTTCCTCATCAGGGCTCGGATTTCCCTCTGTAGGGCACGCTGCTGCCCGGAGCTGGCAGTTTCAGACACCTGCTGCAACAAAATTATCACTTCGGCAATACAATTTTCCATCACATTTGTACCAATGGTTAGCAGTGGGTTAGATTCCTTGCGATCAATATCTACAATATCATCCCCTGACACGGCAATTCTACCTGCCCCACTTTAATGGTTACTTCCTTGTACCCAATTTGAGGCAAGGGCTGACCATTACTACAGCGGGGGCTGGGGCAACGGTGACTGGGATTACATCGGCCGGTGCTGCTGCGTCTTGAGCTACTACAGCCACCTGCTCTCCCTCTGTGTCGGACATCTTCCTCCCCCTTAGTGGACCTTACCAGGCTCCGCTTTCTTTTTAAAATCTCTTCCGGGTAGCGCGGGGTTAACGACCCTCCGCTCTGATGGCGCGCTCTTTTTCGGGCACGCCCCCCTTCTTCCTGCGCTCAGCGAGGCTAATGGCGGCGGCAGTTTTCAAACAGTAACACAGTCTTTTAAGCACAGTTTCTGCAGGCGCACAGTACCCGGTGGGACCGGGCACGAAATCCTGTTTGTGACGCCAAAGTTGACTCGCCCACCCCAGGGCTATGGGACACCCGGTGCCGGGCCGGACAAGTCCGGGGGTCGTCAGTGGTGGCGGGGCCCGGCTCCATGGCCCTGGTGGGTGTCGGTTAAATATGGCTGGTGAATAAAGTTTATGGTTGTCGTGATGCCACCTGTGGTTTGCGGCTATTAAGCCGCCACTGCTGTGTGAGGCCTCGGGGGTGATGATATGGCAGCAATGGTGGTACGGCTCCCCACAGGTGGAGCGGTGCCCCGGGGACACTGTTGGTGCTCGTGAGAGGCTATGGTGTTGTGTGGATAACATGGTGCAGGGCCGACAGGCAATGAAAGAAACAGGCACAAACAACAGTCTCTTTACCTTCTCCTCTTTTACTTCACAAACGGTTAGTCCTGGGAGACCGTTACAGGTGGTAGAGGGCTCCGGCCGGCCTGGAAGTAACTGAGATGTCGTTTTGGCCAGATGAGTATGAGGTCTACTCCTGTTCTTTCCTTACTGTGATAGGACCCTGCTCTCTGAATTTAGCAATGGCCCTCTTGTTGCTGGGACCGGTGGTACGTCCCTTTCCCTCTGTGGTAGGCTGCGCAGGCCCTCTCTGGTGCTTCTCTGCTGGAGTCCACACCGGGCCCTGATGATGCAGCTGTACCTTCGGGCTGTTTATGGGCCAGGTGCTTGCAGCTCTCCTGCCCTTCGGATTCGGCTACCAGGGAGTATTTTAGGCCCTGGTGGCCACAGACTCCGATGTCCGAGTCTCTTCTGCGCCTCTCTGCTCCCCCTGCTTCACTGGGCCAAGCTGCTCCAGCTCTAGGCCCCAATTCCACAGGACAGCACTACTCTGCGTCTGCTTGCTATCACTTCTCTCTACAGACTGAACACTAACCTCTCCCTCAGGTAAGGCTTAAGGAATGCTCCCTGGAATTCCAGGTTCAGAGCTCCCCCTGCTGGCCCGAGGGAGGAACTGCATTGGATGTTAAACTTACTGGCCAATAGACCTCCCAATTACCTCCAGGCTCAGCATTAAACCTTTGGAGGGGCAATGCTGTTGTGGCGACCAGGTCCTGGGGCGCCACAGGTACTTGAGGACCTTTCAGCTCTTTTTATTTTGGGCCTGCCTTGGCTTAAGCAACATAATCCCCATATCGATTACGTTAGTGGGGATGTCATCAGGTGAGGTGAGAGATGCGAGAGCAAATGTCTCAAAGAGGTTCCTCATTTGGAGTGTTTTACCACTCAAAATCCGTGGTAGTTGGTGGAATTTCCTGAGGAGGTAAGCTCTGTGTTGCCCCTCCATAGACCTTATGATTGTGAGATTTAACTCAATTCTGATGCTCCACTACCTAAAAGGTAGAATTTTTAATCTCTCAGCCTGAGAGGGTAGCTATTAGGGATTATATTAAAGAGAATGTAGCAAAAGGGTTTATTCGGCCCTCTAAGTCCCTGGTGGGAGCTGGTTTCTTTTTTGTGTCGAAAAAAGATGGTAAGTTATGGCCATGTATGATTATCGGGAGCTTAATAAAATCACAGTTAGGAACCAGTATCCTCTTCCGATCATACCTGACTTATCTAACCAACTTTTTGGGGCTAAGATCTTTACCAAGCTTGATCTCAAAGGGCTTATAACCTAGTTCGCATTAAGTCTGGGGACGAGTGGAACACTGCATTCAATACCCCTAAAGGTCATTATGAATATCTTGCAATGCCATGTGCAATGCGCCTGCTGTGTTTCAGGCGCTAGTTAATGACATCTTCAGAGATATTCTTGGGGTCTTTGTTATTGTATATATAGATGATATTCTCATTTTCTCCAAGGATGTATTGTCCCATAGGGTCCCTTATGGGACCTGTCAGGTGCAATATTCTCCCAGAACCACGAGCAGTTCTGGGTTCATATTGCTAATCCCTTCCTCACCATCCCTGCATACACCAGCATAGATAAAAAGATCTTTAGAAAAAGTATTTCTAAAGATCTTATATCATTTGCTAATGTGCAAAGGGACTAGTCCCTAGGGCGTTATATCTCCCCGACTTGTCCACCCTCTAATCATGTTGGTACGCCCACAGAGGCGTGCTAAAATGCTAGTCAATGCAGCATCACCAGCGGTGAGGCGAGTACCTGGTCCACGGTGAACGCTGAGCTGAATGTTCCGGCACTTCTTGCTATGCGCACTAGACCTGTCTGAAGCCGGGACGCGTACACCCGGCTTCATACTGCGCATGATCGGAAGTGCCCAACATTCAGAAGCGTGATCACACAAATACGAGCATCACCGCTGGTGATGCTGCATTGAATAGCATTTTAACATGCCCCGTGGGTGTGCTACCATGCTAAATGGGTGGCTAGTTGGGGGAAATAACTGCCTAGGGACTAGTCGCTGCAGTCATTAGCACAAGATTTAAGATCTTTAGAAATACTTTTTCTGAAGATCTCTTTATCTATTGTGAGACAGGGGATATAGCTCAGCTGGGATCTTTGCTTTGGTCCAAGCGAGTGGCTATGGAGTTACAGATGACAGCGTCAGACTGGCAGGTTCCACACAGGTACGGCCACTGCCATGTTTATTGTGTACACTTATCTCTGTGTTACACATTCAAAAACAGGAAAATAAATGTCTAAGGCCGTCTGGCCACTAACTAACAAAAGAATGCTAACTACAAAATGAACCTATGTAACAAACAAAACAGTATTCTCTTAACGTCACGTCTCACTAAGCGACAACGCTAGAGACATCGCTGCTGAGTCATGGTTTTTGTGATGCAACAGCGATCTTGCTAGCAATGTCGCTGTGTGTGACATCCAGCAACGACCTGGCCCCTGCTGTGAGGTCGTCGGTCGTTGCTGAATGTCCTGGACCATTTTTTAGTCGTTGCTCTCCCGCTGTGAAGCACACATCGCTGTGTTTGACAGCGAGAGAACAACGGTCCATCGGGTAACCAAGCAAAGTGCTTTGCTTGGTTACCCGATATTTACCTTGGATACTAGCGTCTGCAGCTTCTAGAAGCCGGCTCCCTGCTCCCTGCACACGTAGCCAAGGTACACATCGGGTAACTATAAGCAAAGCGCTTTGCTTAGTAACCCGATGTGTACTATGGTTACCAAGCACAGCGTCGTTACACAGGTCGCTGGTGGCTGATCTCTGATTGCTGTGGAGTTCTGCCTGTTTGACAGCTCACCAGCGACCATGTAGCGACGCTCCAACGATCCCTGCCAGGTCAGATCGCTGGAGTGTCGCTAAGTGTGACGTTACCTTTACTGTGTCGGTTCCTCAGCACAGCAAGCGGAGGTATTGAGTCTCAGCACCAGCCATGAGCCTGTACTGCTCTCCTCAGCAGTCTCAGTTTACTGAATGCCTCCTGATTATTTCAGCTGATCCATTGAGGAATCAAAACCTGGATTGAATGTGGAGAAGGGAGCAACCAGTTCCACTGCTATTCTTACTGATTACTCCAGGAAAAACCGAGCCCAAAATTACACTGAAATAAACAGGCTTCAGTGACTAACTTATTGCTGAGCCAGATCTGACTTTCCCAGCTTTTCCCAGCTATTTGCATGGGCTGACCGCTCCACAATCAGTACATAGAGGCATATGAAATGAACCGAGGGGAAATATACCTGTTCTCTAGTACTTCTCCCCTCGGCATCTCACATACCCCCCCCCCCCCCCGTTCGAGCCCGTGGGGTCGGACACAATGACTTACCAAGCAGTGCGTTCTAGACAACGCGTCTGCGTTCCCTTGCGCTTTGCCTGCTCTGTGCTCCACTGAAAATTAAAAATTTTGTAACGCCAAGAACCAGCGTGTCACCCGCGCATTGCCCTCTTTTGCCTGGGACATCCATGTCTGGGATGAATTGTCCGTCACTAGCCTAAATCGGCGTCCTAGTAAATAATAGCGTAGCATTTCCAGGGCCCACTTCACAGCTAAGGGGGGCTTTACACGTTGCGACATCGCTTCCGAAATTTTGTCGGGGTCATGTCGTTAGTGACGCACAACCGGCGCCGGTAACGACATTGCAACGTGTAAATCCTAGATGCGCCGATAAACGATCGCAAAAGCATCGAAAATCGGTGATCTGTGTAGTGTCATTCATTTTCATAATGTCGGTGCGGCCGCAGGTACGATGTTGTTTGTCGTTCCTGCAGCTCCACACATCGCTGTGTGTATACCCGCAGGAGCGACAAATGTCTCCTTACCTGCATCCCGACGGCAATGCGGAAGGGGGAAGGTGGGCGGGATGTTATGTCCCGCTCATCTCTGCCCCTCCGCTTCTATTGGCCGGCCGATTAGTGATGTCGCCGAGCAGGTATGTGCGTGTGAAGCTGTCGTAGCGATAATGTTCGCTACGGCAGCAATCACCACATATCGCATGTGCGACGGGGGCGGGTACTATCGCGCTCGGCATCGCTAGCCGATGCTAGCGATGTCGCAATGTGTAAAGTACCCCTAAAGGCCCCGTCACACCCAGAGATAAATCTTTGGCAGATCTGTGGTTGCAGTGAAATCATGGACATATTGTTCCATTTGTACACAGCCACAAACCTAGCACTGATTGTCCACAATTTCACTGCAACCATAGATCTGCCGCAGATGTATCTGTGTGTGTAACAGGGCCTTAAGGCTTCTCGCTCAACCACACTGTATTTTTTTTCGGCCTCTGTAAGTTTTCTGCTTAGATAGCCCACTGAGTGTTCCTCGCCGTTCACTTCTTGTGAAACACTGCGCCAAGGCCAACACCAGAGCTATCTGTTTGAATAATAAACTACCATTTAAAGGGAAGGTGTCGCGATTTTTTATTTTTGTATTAAAAATAGTGATTATGATATCAAGTATTTTTAATACAAAATTAAAATCACTGCTTATTTAGTTTTTATTTCATTCTAACCTTATTGGAGGCACTGGGGGCTGCCATGCTGCTGTGTGTGTAACGACAGTTACTCACTCCTTTATGGCAGCCCCTGTGCATAGACTCTGATAGTTGGAATCTGACCCCTAGGCTTATTACAGGAGAGCTCCCTGCTGTGACCAGGACATGCCCCCTGGGCTGTCAAGATCACAGCAGAAGGAGGAGATCAGCGCCATCTTTCTGCAGCTCACGGCAGTCATGCTGTGTGCTGAACTTTTCCCCCTGTCACCTGTTTGGGCCATGGGAGTAGTGTACCGGCGCCCCTCCCCCCGCCGCCGATGCTACCGTCTCCAATGACACCCCCACGCTCTCCCCCCCCATCACCCCCCGTCACCTGTCAGCCTGTGTGAGTAATGTACGGCCCCCCTCCCTCCCCGGCCTCAGCGGGCGTGCTTGTGTGTGTGCGTATGGCAGTGCATTTTGTGTGTGCTGGCAGAGCATTGTGTGTGCGTGCATGTGGCAGAGGATTTTGTGCATGCCTAGCAGAGCATTGTGTGTTTGTGTGGCAGAGCATTTTGTGTGTATGCTGGCAAAGCATTGTGTATGCGTGCATGTGGCAGAGCATTGTGTGTGCGTGCATGTGGGAGAGCATTTTGTGCGTGCGGTCATGGGTCAGAGCATTTTGTGTGTGTGTGTGGCAGAGCATATTGTGTGTGCGTGTGTGACGCCCTGGGCAAGACAGGGGTCACAGGTCACAGCACCACCACACCCTACACCCCAGTTAGGAACACCAAGGCTAACCCAAAATCCTTGTTGCCTTCCTCCAGGGGCTGATGTTCACACCAGGGGGTGGGCCAGGCGGTTGGCTCCGCCCACCGAGGAGTTCACAGCACTGGAGGCGGGTAGAAACAGGCAGTTAAGAAAAGGAAGTGAAAGTAGAAGGAAGTGAAGTGGTAGTGGATCTAAAGAGAAAAGCTGAAGTAAAGTGAAAAGTGAGAGTAGTAAAGCCTGAAGTTGGTCCGGGTGTGTGCCCCGGACAGTGACAGCAAGGTCAGCAGACGACGGTGATAGTCTGCAGGGGGACTGCTCGGAGGTTGCTGGAAGGACCGCGGACGGGTGGTGGCCCGGCGGTCTGGAGCAGTATACGAAGAACAGTCAGCACCACGGCAGGGGCCTTTCGGATCCCGGCAAGGCTAGGAGTCGCCATAATTTGCCAAATCCGTCAGTGAAGGGGACGTCTGTCTCCTAACAACCAAGTCCCGATTGAAGGCAACAGTCCAACCGTAACGGAGAGACACCGCCACCGCCAGGGCATCAGTTTCTCAGGGCCAGCGCCTGCGGGCAAAGTAGGGCTCCTCCGGCCCATATCCAAGCCGGGGAGCGGGTTACCGGTGGGAACCCATCGCAACCATTATCATCATAGGTGCAGGACAGAGGGACCGTCACCTACTGGGGAAAGCAAGTGCAGCCGTCCGTGGGAACCGTCTTTCCAGCCGTGTGTTTTACCGAGAACTGTGTCATCGTCTCAGGCTGAGTGAGTACCACAGTGCCGCAAGGCACAGTGCTGCCCCCGCGTCCCTGCGCCCACCAAGCCCTGCATCACCCACCTCATCACTGGGCCCCGGGATCACCAACCCCTACCCACGGAGGGGCAACACAACAACTGGCTGCTCCATACCATCCTTCCCGGGATCCCCATACAGAGCAGCGGTGGTGTCAACAAATCACCACAACCGTGGGTGGCGTCACGGACAATAGACTATCCAAAAACCCAATCCCCTTTCACTCACGGGCGAGGAGCGCCGCTCGAGTCCCCGGGATCCGGCCCATCGCTCGAGCCACCGAGCAGCAGTAGAGGCCGCAGCAGCAGCGGCAGCCAGACCCGAGCAGTAGGGAGAGCGCGGCGTCCCCTCCTCCGCCCGCAACAACTTGGCGTCATGAACAGGATCTTACCGCTCTGCCGTTGGGTAGAGGTGCGCCTTGTGACCGCCGGAGGTATCCGGCTGAAAAATTTCAGAAGTCGCCATCTTTGGCGCAAAAGTTCCCGCTCGAGCGTCTTCTCGAGTAGCAAAGGCGTGAAGGCCAAAACCCCGCCCCAATAGAGGAGGGGCCGGAAAGAAGCTAAGGGGGACGGAAACAAGATGTCTGCGCCAGCCGCTGGAGGAGCGGTGGTCGCAGCCGCAGTGGCACCCGCGGATGGGAATGGGCCTGCCCAGGTCCCGGCCGCACTAGCGGGAGGTGCTGCGGCCCCCGCGCTCGCTCAGGTGATGCCGTTCTCCTTGCCCTATGCGCCCAGGGCTACCTGGCTACCGCAGTATGACGGGAAACCTGATGCCTTACAGGTCTTCCGGAAAAAGCTTAACCCGTTGCTAGAACTGTACCCCCTGACCGATAAGCAACGTGCGGCGGTAGTGCTGGGCCAGTTAACCGGTGCGGCTGAGCAGGAGGCGGAGACCTGGGCCGAGGGGGACCGGCTCTCTGTAGCCACCATCTTTGAGAAGCTACAGACTGCCTTTGAGACCCGGACGGAAGCTGAGCTGAGGATGCAGTTTTACCAGTGCCGGCAACGGACTGTGGATAGCATTCGGGACTATGCTTTACGTCTACAAACCGCCCTCCGCACGCTAAAGCGGGTGAATCCTATAAATGAGGCGGACAGCAACAAGATGTTAGTAGAGCAATTTGTGCAGGGGATGAGATCCCCTGAGGATCGCAAACAACTCCGGCTGTGGGCCCTAGAACACCCTGATGTGGACTTTGCTGTATTAAAGGAACGGGCCATTAAAGCACTACAGCCCCCAGCTTCGGAAGTCCTGGAGCCAGCCCTGTGGCCCATCGAGATGGCCCCCGTTGTGGTGGCTCCTACCTTACCAACCTCTTCAACACCTGCAGCCCCAAGCAGCACGATGGAGGAACTGGCAGCACAGGTCCGTCGCATGGACGGAGACCTCGCCAAGATTCTTGCTGCACTCCAACCTTCGACCAGATCCCAGCCTTCAGCACAGATACAGCTTGCCGACAGCCCTGAGGATGTCCCCTGGATGCAGCGGAGAAGTGCTAGCAACCCGCGGAGCATACCTCCAACCTGCTTCAAGTGCCGTAAGCCTAGGCATTACTTCCGACAGTGCCCGTTAAACGAGCAACCCCTGGGGCCCCGGGCCAATCCTCAGGGGTAGAACCCCGTGGCCCCCCAGACTGGCGGGACCGGTATATCGGGGCCCGGCCCATCATTCCTGTGGCTGTGGACGGCATGCCGGTGATGGCTCTCTTGGACACTGGATCACAGGTAACCACCATACCATACACATTGTACCAGCGGTATTGGGGGATAGACGAGCTGGCACCCCCAGACACTAGTATAACGCTAATTGCTGCCAATGGACTCCCATTGACCCAAGTGGGGTATAAACAGGTGGCTATGACAGTAGGGAAAGCTGAACTGCAACACCAGGGTATGATTGTGATCATGAATGAACCCAGTAATCAGAACCCGAAGATAGTGCTAGGAACCAATGTGATGGAGCACTGTATGGGTGATGTGTTGGCCCTACTGCAGCAGCTGGCCGCCACGGCGGCGGGGAGCCAACAGAGAGCTGTGCAGCGTGAGATCCGAGCCTTGATGTACCACCAGCATGTAAACTCAACAGGAGGAGAGATTGGTGGAGTGAGAGTGATGGATGTTGCTCCGTTGCTTGTGCCCCCTAGGAGTGAGATGATGATTTGGTGAAGGGCAGCAGTAGGGCCTCAGGGGTGTGACTACCCTGCCATGATGGAGCCCATACCCTCCGAGCACTGGCCCACTGTAATGGCCGCCCGAGGGGTGGTAGATGTGAAGAAGGGGAGAGTGCCCGTGAGGGTGCTGAACTGTGGGGAGGAAGAAGTCAGGCTTCCCCGGTATGCCACCATTGCCAAGCTACTCACCCTGGATCCCCACACCATTCACGAAGCCAGTCCCTCAGTCTCCCCACCTACTACCAGCACTTCCCCGCCTCAAGAGGAGGTAAATGAGTGGCACCAACAGCTACACGTGGGCACTGATGATACCCCTACACATCACAAAGCAGGGGTGTACAGGGTGGTGCAGGAGTATGAACAGGTTTTCAGCAAACATCCACTAGACTTTGGGCAGATCAAGGGGGTCCAACACCATATCCCCACCGGGGAACACCCCCCTATCAAAGAGAGGTACAGGCCTATTCCCCCTGCACATTACCAGTGTGCCAAAGATATGTTGAGGAATATGAAGGAGGCAGGGGTTATTCGGGACAGCTGTAGTCCCTGGGCCGCTCCGTTGGTGCTGGTCAAGAAGAAGGATGGTACCATGCGGATGTGCGTGGACTACCGGAAGATTAATCAGATAACCCATAAAGATGCCTACCCACTGCCTCGTATTGAAGAGTCTTTGGCCGCACTGAGAACTGCAAATTACTTCTCTATCCTTGACCTCACCAGCGGATATTGGCAAGTGGCAGTGGCACCGGAGGACCGGGAGAAAACCGCCTTCACCACTCCGATGGGGCTCTGTGAATTCAATAGTATGCCGTTCGGGCTGTGCAACACGCCAGGAACCTTCCAACGGCTGATGGAGTGCTGTCTGGGACACCTAAACTTCGAGACCGTCCTATTGTATTTGGATGATGTGATTGTGTACTCTCAGACGTATGAAGCCCATCTGGAGCACCTGGCCGAGGTGTTCGCGTCCCTTGCCAAATACGGGATGAAATTGAAGCCTTCTAAGTGTCACCTGCTGAAACCCAGGGTGCAATACCTGGGGCACGTGGTAAGTGCAGAAGGTGTCGCCCCCGACCCTGAGAAGATCACTGCCATCCAAGGCTGGCCGAGACCAACCACAGTGAGGGAAGTAAGGCAGTTTCTGGGTCTGGTGGGGTACTACCGGCGCTTTATCAAAGGGTACACGAAGATGGCTGCTCCCATGCAAGATCTCCTCGTGGGACAGACCAAAGGTGGCAGACCCCTAGGGGTCCCACTGGTGTGGGAGGAAAAGCATGAAGAATCCTTCTGCCAGCTCAAGGCGGCCTTGACTGGGGAAGAAGTCCTAGCATATCCTGACTATGGCTGCCCATTCATCCTTTATACTGACGCCAGCAATGTGGGACTGGGAGCAGTCCTGTCCCAGGTCCAGGATGGGAAGGAGAAAGTGATAGCTTATGCTAGCCGGAAGCTTAGGCCAACTGAAAGGAACCCCGAGAACTACAGCTCCTTCAAGCTCGAGCTCCTGGCATTGGTATGGGCTATCACCGAGCGGTTCCGCCACTACTTGGCTGCCGCAAAATTCACCGCTTTTACGGACAACAATCCGTTGACTCACCTGGACACGGCCAAGTTGGGCACGTTAGAGCAGCGGTGGGTGGCCCGGCTAGCCAACTATGACTTCACCATCAAGTACCGAGCTGGTCGTGTCAACATTAATGCTGATGCACTCTAATTAATTAATGCCCCATTTGTCAGAAGAAGGGTGCGAGGATGACGACCTCGAGGAGATCGAGTTGCCTGCATTTCACCAGCCACCAACTGAGAAGGTACAGGTACATCAACAACGGGTGGACCTGGACCCACGGCCAGTCAAGAGTGTCAGGAAGCTCAAAACCAGGCACCGGCTGTCCGCCTCGTCAAGACCCTGGTGGAACAAGGTGCTGTTGGGATGCACCCTGCCGCCCCGGCTGAAGCCCAGCGCTTGTGGAAGGAACGGAAACGGCTGTATCTACATCAAGGGAAGCTGTACCGTGAGCTGATCAACCCGAAAACTCATGAGAAAATCTGCCAGTTGGTTATTCCCCAAGCTGAAGTGGCTACTGTTTTGCGGGCATACCATGATGGTGCCGGACACTTCGGGTGGAAGAAGCTGGAGATGCTGTTGAGAGAGCGGTTCTACTGGAGTGGGATGCGGGAGTCGGTAGAAGCCTGGTGCCGAGAGTGTGGTCCTTGTACGCTGAGGAGGAAGGACGAGGCCAGCCAGAGGGCGCCCCTACACCCGATCATCACACATCAGCCGCTGGAACTGGTCGCCCTAGACCATGTCAAGCTCACCCCCAGCCGAAGTGGGTACGCCTACGCGTTGACCATCGTAGACCACTATTCAAGATTCATGGTGGTTGTCCCCGTCAAGGACCTAACTGGCCGAACTGCCGCTCGAGCGTTCCAGGCTTATTTCTGCCGACCACATGGATATCCAGAAAAGGTGCTTACTGACCAAGGCCCGGCTTTTGAAGCGGAGGTGTTCCATGAGTTCTGCCAGTTGTACGGCTGTAAGAAGATCCGGACCACCCCTTACCATGCCCAGACCAACGGCATGTGTGAGAAGATGAACCACTTGGTCCTGGGACTCCTCAAGACGTTACAGCTGGAAGAGCGGAACCTGTGGCCGGAAAAGCTACCCGACTTGGTCGATATGTACAACCATATCCCGTCCAGCTCCACAAAGTGCACCCCAGCATATCTGTTGAGGGCTCGCCCCGGCCGCCTGGAAATGGGATTGGAGGCCCCAGAAGCACTCCCTTCGACAGCTGAATGGGAAACTCGGCGGAGAGCACAATACTGGCAGATTCAAGAATATGTCGAGAAGAACTTAAGTCGGAGTCGGGAACTGCAGGAGCAGCGCTTTAATCAAAAGGCGTCTGCTGGGCCTTTTCAGCCAGGAGATGTCGTACTGAAGCGGAAGAGGAGAACCCACAAGCTGGATGATCAATGGGAACAGAACCCGTACGTCATACAGCCCACAGGATGGGAAGATGGGAAGGCCTACCAAATCAGTCGTGACCAGGGAGGCACTTTGGCCACAGTTTCCCGGGACCATCTGAAAAGGTGCCCACCAGCATTAAGGGCGATGGCAGAAGTACCAGCCCCTCCACCAGCAGAGAAGGCAAAAGAAGTGATCCACACTGTGATGGGTGACTTCCCAGCAGACTGGCCTACACAGAACGGCACGGTGATTCTTCCAGTGATACCGTTCCCACAACCTGTGGATGAAGAAGTGGTGGAAGTGGTCAACCGTGAGCCAGAACCAGTGCCAGTGCCCAGGGATGAACCTGTGTCCAGTTCCCCTATGCCTCCGCCTGTCCTGCACGATAGCCGGGAGGAGGAACCGATTGTTCCCTCTGCCCCACTGCCTAGCCCCACTGACACCGGACCCCAGAGGTCCACCCGTCCCAACCTAGTTAGACCCCCACTTAGGTACAGGGAGACCGTCCTTTAAAAAAGGGGGGGGGGGGGGGGAAAGGAGATTGTCTGAGTTTTGTTTGAAAGTTTAAAAATGAGAAATTAATTACCAAAGCTTCACCTAATTCACCGTGATTGTGAGAAAACCGGCAGTTGCCGGCACCGTTGTCCCCGTGGGGACCGTTTAAAAAGTTTTGCATGGAGAACTTTCCATGGACTTGCAGGGCAACCACAGACGTTAGTGGCATGTAAATAAGTTGTTCTACCGTTACCATTTCCGCAATTACCGCCTCCGGAGAGGCAGGTTGGAGGGAGGGCCCACAGCAGAGCAGGCTGGGGCCCAGCCACCACAGGAACCGGTGGCTACCCTCTGGAGGGGAAGGACAGATCCCGCTCGGGTGACTTGGTGCAGGACTGGGGTAAAGGGGTGCTTCCTGGGCTTTAGGGGCAGCATCAGGGCCAGGTTGCTTGAGTGGGAGAGAGCGGAGACCGTAACCGTAAACCGTTAGCAACGTTTAAGAAATGTGCCTCCCGATGTGGGATGATGTCATGAATTGTTATATTACCGTTTTACCCTTTTTATATATTTTTCAGAAAATAAAACCGGTGTTGGACGGGCAGCCCGCGGACAGTCTGCATTTTGCTAAGGGGGAATGTGACGCCCTGGGCAAGCCAGGGGTCACAGGTCACAGCACCACCACACCCTACACCCGAGTTAGGAACACCAAGGCTAACCCAAAATCCTTGTTGCTTTCCTCTAGGGGCTGATGTTCACACCAGGGGGTGGGCCAGGTGGTTGGCTCCGCCCACCGAGGAGTTCACAGCCCTGGAGGCGGGAAGAAACAGGCAGTTAAGAAAAGGAAGTGAAAGTAGAAGGAAGTGAAGTGGTAGTGGAGCTAAAGAGAAAAGCTGAAGTAAAGTGAAAAGTGAGAGTAGTAAAGCCTGAAGTTGGTCCGGGTGTGTGCCCCGGACAGTGACAGCAAGGTCAGCAGACGACGGTGATAGTCTGCAGGGGGACTGCTCGGCGGTTGCTGGAAGGACCGCGGACGGGTGGTGGCCCGGCGGTCTGGAGCAGTATACGAAGAACAGTCAGCACCAGGGCAGGGGCCTTTCGGATCCCGGCAAGGCTAGGAGTCGCCATAATTTGCCAAATCCGTCAGTGAAGGGGACGTCTGTCTCCTAACAACCAAGTCCCGATTCAAGGCAACAGTCCAACCGTAACGGAGAGATACCGCCACCGCCAGGGCACCAGTTTCTCAGGGCCAGCGCCTGCGGGCAAAGTAGGGCTCCTCCGGCCCATATCCAAGCCGGGGAGCGGGTTACCGGTGGGAACCCATCGCAACCATTATCATCATAGGTGCAGGACAGAGGGACCGTCACCGTCACCTACTGGGGAAAGCAAGTGCAGCCGTCCGTGGGAACCGTCTTTCCAGCCGTGTGTTTTACCGAAAACTGTGTCATCGTCTCAGGCTGAGTGAGTACCACAGTGCCGCAAGGCACAGCGCTGCCCCCGCATCCCTGCACCCACCAAGCCCTGCTTCACCCACCTCATCACTGGGCCCCGGGATCACCAACCCCTACCCACGGAGGGGCAACACAACAACTGGCTGCTCCATACCATCCTTCCCGGGATCCCCATACAGAGCAGCGGTGGTGTCAACAAATCACCACAACCGTGGGTGGCGTCACGGACAATAGACTATCCCAAAACCCAATCCCCTTTCACTCACGGGCGAGGAGCGCCGCTCGAGTCCCCGGGATCCGGCCCATCGCTCGAGCCACCGAGCAGCAGCAGCCGGACCCGAGCAGTAGGGAGAGCGCGGCGTCCCCTCCTCCGCCCGCGACACGTGCGTGGCAGAGCATTGTGTCAGCATGCATGGCAGAGCATTGTGTGTGTGCATGTGGCAGAGCATTTTGTGCATGCCTGGCAGAGCATTGTGTGTGCGTGCATGTGGCAGAGCATTTTGTGCGTGGATGGGGCAGAGCATTTTGTGCCTACGTGTGGCAGAGCATTTTGTGTGCACATGCGAGTGGCAGTGCATTGTGTGTGCGTGCGTGGCAGTGCATTGTGTTAGCGTGCATGGCAGAGCATTGTGTGTGCGTGCCTGGCAGAGCATTGTGTGTGCGTGCATGTGGCAGAGCATTTTGTGCGTGCATGGTGCAGAGCATTGTGTGTGTCCGTGCGTGGCAGAGCATTGTGCATGTGGCAGAGCATTGTGTGTGCGTGCGTGGCAGAGCATTGGGTGTGCGTGCATGTGGCAGAGCATTTTGTGCGTGCCTGGAAGAGCATTGTATGTGCGTGCATGTGGCAGAGCATTTTGTGCATGCGTGCATGAGGCAGAGTATTTTGTGCGTGCGTGCGTAGCAGTGCATGGTGTCAGCGTGCATGGCAGAGCATTGTGTCAGCGTGCCTGGCAGAGCATTGTGTGTGCGTGCCTGGCAGAGCATTGTGTGTGCATGCATGTGGCAGAGCATTGTGTGTGCGTGCATGTGGCAGAGCATTGTGTGTGCGTGCATGTGGCAGAGCATTATGTGCGTGTGTGACGCCCTGGGCAAGCCAGGGGTCACAGGTCACAACACCACATGCACCCCACATTCCCTGCAGGTACACCTAGCTAACCCAAAATCCTTGTTGCCCTCCTCCAGGGGCTGATGTCCACACCAGGGGGTGGGCCAGGCAGTTGGCTCCGCCCACCGAGGAGTTCACAGCCCTGGAGGCGGGAAGAACCAGGCAGTTTAGCTCAGGCAGAGCTTGAGTGAGGAAGCAAGTGGAGAACAGTTGAGTTTAGGAAGTGAAAGTAGGAGGTGAAGTGGTAGAGGAGCTTAGGAGAGAAGCTGAAGTAAAGTGAAAAGAAACAGTTTGTAAAGCCTGAAGTTGGTCCGGGTGTGTGCCCCGGACTGTGACAGCAAGGTCAGCAGACGGCGGTGATAGTCTGCAGGGGGACTGCTCGGAGGTTGCTGGAAGGACCGCGGACGGGTAGTGACCCGGCGGTACCGGAGCAGTATACGAAGAACAGTCAGCACCAGGGCAGGGGCCTTTCGGATCACGGCAAGGCTAGGAGTCGCCATAATTTGCCAAATCCGTCAGTGAAGGGGACCTCTGTCTCCTAACAACCAAGTCCCGATTGAAGGCAACAGTCCGACCATTGAGGGGAGACACCGCCACCGCCAAGGCACCAGTTTCCCAGGGCCAGCGCCTGCGGGCAAGAGAGAGGCTCCTCCGGCCCAGATTGAAGCCGGGGAGCGGGTAACCGGTGGGGACCCATCGCTACCAAAGAGACTTTACATAGGTGCAGGGAAGAGACCGTCATCGCTAACTGCAGGGAGCCGCAGCACCGTAGTCGTCCGAGGGACCCGTCCAACCAGCCATTTGTTCACCGAGAACTGTGTCGTTGTAATACTACTGTATGTTCTGAGGATTTCGATTGCGTTAGGGCAATGACAACAGAGACGAGTTCTTGGTACAAGATGTTATATAATATGTCACCACGGTAGATACACAACAGGAATAAACACAGTAAAACAACACACAAAACGGAGCGAAGGGGATTCCCGGGGCCACGCACCGGACTCCCCCAGGGAGACCACCAGAGCGAACCCCTGTACAGGGACTGTCCGGCAATCAACCCCGGAAGGCCTAAATGTGCGGCAGCCGGTACACAAGGGGCAAGTGGTATAGTCCAGGAGTGTCCGTACGGGATGATTGTCCAGAGTGGTTACGAACCGGGCAGAGTGCTGATCAAAGACGGCAGACGGAGTCCGGGCACAGCTTGAAGAAAACCGGGTATGGTCCAGAGTCGGTCGGTAGAGTTTCAGGAGAATCCAAGGCAATCAGGAAGTAGAAACAGCAAAGCAGGAGCACACAGCAAGCAGTATACTCAGGCACTGGACTGGGCTGAGAGGCGGCCTTTTAAGCAGCTGGACAGGAAGTAGGGCAACAGAACCTTAAACTCCATGTTAACTGAGGGCAAGCTCATTCAAAAGAGAACTGGAAAACCTGGAAACCTGACATTACTCCCCCCCCCCAGAGACGGCCTCAGGACGGATCAGGGCCCGGCTTGTCCGGGAACCGTCGATGAAACTGAGCGATCTTCCGGGGTGCCCGAATGTTACCCACCGGTTCCCAGGAATCGTCCTCGGGGGCGTACCCCTGCCAACGTACCAGATATTGAAGCCGACGACGATGGAGCCGGGAGTCAATAATGTCCTCAACCACGAACTGCTCCTCGCCGTCGACCATCACAGGCGGAGGAGGAGGCACAACACGACCACGAAACGTATTAGGGGAGACAGGTTTGAGGAGAGACACATGAAAGACCGGGTGTACCTTTAGATGGTGCGGCAACCGTAGCCGACAGGCCACAGGGCTCACGATCCCGGTGATCTTAAACGGACCGATGAATTTTTGTCCCAGCTTCTGCGAAGGAACACCCAATCTCAGGTTTTTGGTGGATAACCATACAGAGTCCCCTACCTTGTACATGGGTGCCGGTTTCCGGTGAGTGTCTGCCGACCTCTTGTAACGCTCCTGGGCTGTAGCCACAGTGTCCTTTAGAACCTCCAGATTCTGTCGAAGCTCTGTCAATCTGTCCTCCACCGCCGGCACCGAAACCGCAACCGGTGACCTAGGCAAAACATTCGGATGATAACCCAAGTTAGCAAAAAAGGGCGTTACCTTAGTGGAGCTGCTCTGAGTGTTGTTATAGGAGAACTCCGCCAACGGAAGCATCTTCAACCAATCGTCTTGGAGATGGCTGACATAACATCGAAGGTATTGTTCCAGGGTTTGATTCGTCCGTTCGGTTTGCCCATTTGTCTGAGGATGGTATGCAGAAGACAGACATCAATCTGGAGTGCCGTACAAAAGCCCTTCCAGAACCTAGACGTGAACTGCACGCCCCGGTCAGAGATGATCTCGTCTGGTACCCCATGCAATCGGAATACGTTCTGGATAACCAAATCCACTGTCTCTGCGGCTGAGGGAAGACCGGTACACGGAATGAAGTGAGCAGCTTTAGTCAATCGATCCACCACCACTAAGATGGTATTGTGCCCGCCTGAGACTGGCAACTCCACAATAAAATCCATGGAGATAGACCCCCAAGGGCGAGATGGCACGGGTAACGGTTGGAGGAGTCCCGTAGGAGCCACACGAGGGACCTTGCACCGGGCACAAACCATGCATGAGTGGACATAGTCCTTTACATCCTTTAGACAGGTAGGCCACCAGAAAAAACGGCTCAGAAATTCCTGCGTCTTCTGTACCCCCCTATGACCAGCCAACACGGAGTCATGGACCAACTTGAGAACCCGAAGTCTTACGGCCTCCGGGACATAAATGCGTCGCTCTCTCAACCACACACCATTCCGAAGAACAAGAGTTACATCATTCGGGGGGGCAGCAAGAAATACGTCACCATCATAGGCCAGCTTGATGTCCTTCCACAAGTCCTGGTCCTGGATTACTCCAACGAAATTGGCATCCGATAACACGGTCTGAGACGGGGTTCCAGGCACGGAGTCCACGGCGTGGATTCGGGACAAGGCATCGGCTTTCCCATTACGTGAACCTGGACGGTATGTAACGACAAAATTGAATTGGTTAAGAAATAGGCTCCAACGGGCTTGCCGTGGAGACAGGCACCTGGCAGACTTAAGAAATTCCAGATTACGATGATCTGTGAGTACTATCACTTGCTGCGCGGCTCCCTGTAAGTGGTGTCTCCATTCCTTGAAAGCGGAAATAATCGCTAACAATTCCTTGTCCGCAATGTCATAGTTCCTTTCTGCAGGGGACAACCGGCGGGAAAAGAAAGCACACGGATGTAAGAGACTCTTGTCCCCAGTCCTTTGAGAAAGGATGGCCCCTAATGCGTAGTCGGAAGCGTCGACTTCCACGATAAAGGGAAGTGCGGGATTCGGATGTACCAATATAGGCGCTGAGGTAAAACAAACCTTGAGACGATGGAAGGCTTCCTGGGCCTGGGCGGACCACACAAACTTCTGTCCTTTCTTGGTTAACAGAGTGATGGGACGAACGATCTCTGAAAAATTACGGATAAAACGTCGGTAAAAGTTGGCAAAACCGACAAAGCGTTGTACCTCTTTGACGTTACCCGGTTCCGGCCAGTCCAGAATTGCTTGTATCTTGCCAGACTCCATGTTCAGTCCCTGAGGAGAGATGACATACCCTAAGAATTGTATCTGTGAGCAATGGAATTCGCATTTCTCCAGTTTAATGTACAGGTGATTTTCCCTCAGCCGGGTAAGTACGGTCTTGACGTGCTCCTGGTGTTCCTGTAAGGAATCAGAAAAGATTAGGATATCGTCCAGATAAATCACCATGAATTGGTCCATGATATCCCTAAAAATATTGTTAACTAGATGTTGGAAAGCCGCGGGAGCGTTACAAAGTCCAAAAGGCATCACTAGGTACTCAAAATGTCCATACCGACATCGGAACGCGGTCTTCCACTCGTCTCCGGGACGTATGCGAAGTAGATTATATGCCCCACGGAGATCCAATTTGGTGAATATTTTTGCCTGTTGGACCCTCTCCAATAGCTCAGGAATCAACGGTAACGGATACCGGTTCCGGATGGTTATTTTATTCAGTTCCCGGTAGTCAATACAGGGTCTCAGAGTCCCCTCTTTCTTTTTCACGAAAAAGATGGGTGCCCCTGCTGGTGAGGTAGACGGGCGAATAAATCCCTTGGCTAGGCTCTCATCAATGTATTCTTTTAGTGCTTCTAGCTCAGGTGCCGCCAACGGGTAGACATGGCCAAACGGAATCTCCGCCCCTGGAAGTAAGTCTATGGGGCAATCATACGGTCTATGCGGGGGAAGCCGATCGGCTTTTCTTTTGTCGCATATGTCAGCAAAGTCATCATAAACCGGGGGTAGAACAGGTACCTGTACAGTGCCCTCCGCATTCGGTGTTACTGGAACCGGAACAGTTGGACTAATGGTCGGACCACTCTGCGGTGGGAAGGTTATTTCCTTAGTTTCCCAATCGATGACCGGATTCGTAGACCGTAGCCACGGAATACCTAAAATAATCGGAAAATGAGGAGAAGAAATTATCATGAAAACAAGGGTCTCCTGCTGACCTGGCTTCATCACGCATTCTAGCGGTACTGTTTCCTGATCCACTGGTCCAGAGCTTAACGGAGATCCGTCTACCGTCTCCATGGTAACCGGTGAGGATCTTTGCTGAGTCCGGATACCGTGTTTCCTGGCAAAAGAGGAGTCCATGAAATTTCCCCCTGCCCCAGAATCTATCATTGCAGAGGTAGGTATTAGATGCCCCTCCCACCGGATCTGAATGGGGAGCGAGCAATGGGTATATTTCCCTTCTGAGTCCTTCGGTGAGGTTGACATTACAGTCAAGGGAAATACCGCATCCAAGTGCCCACTTGCCTCAGAGATATCGGACTCTGCGTCCGTGTTGTCACACTCTGCCATGGCTGCCAATACCTTATTTGGGCGATTCGGACGTTTCGGGCAGTCGATCAAGAAATGATCCGATTGACCGCAATAGAAACACAAACGCTCACGGAGCCGGTGTTCGCGACGTTCGTTGGTCTCTCGCTTTTGCAGAGAGTCCACTTGCATAGGAACGTCCTCGGCCTCCCGTGGTGTCCTGAGAGCGGGTTCTCTAGAAGGAAACGCAAAGTTGTTTACACGGTTTACAGCTGCCCATTTTTCCTGTCTACGCTCCGTCAAGCGGGTATCAATACGCACACAGTGCTGGAGAAACAGTTCAAAATCCCCTGGAGATTCGGAACGAGCTAACTCGTCCTTGATGGTACTGGACAAACCTTTTCTGAATACAGACAATAATGCATTGTTTCCCCAGTCGGTGTCTACCACTAACCTCTTGAACTCAGTGGCGTATTCAACGACAGAACGCTTTCCCTGACGTAAGGAAAGGAGAGCCGATTCAGCGGTAGCACGGCGATTCGGATCATCAAACATTTGCGCCATTGCGTTCAGAAAGTCATCCAGGTGATTTAAACGGATGTCCCGATTCTCTATCATAGGATTAGCCCAAGCCAGTGCTCGTGAGGTTAATAACATGATTATACATAACACTTTGGACCGGTCAGAACGGTAATAATCAGCATGTACATCAAAAAACAGTATACATTGGTTCACAAATCCACGAAACTGACTACGATCACCATTGAAACGGAATGGGGGTAACCTAGGCATACCGGCAGCTGATACGGACGTAGTGGGGACGGCTTCCTGAGCCTCCACTCTGACTTGCAAATCCTGAATAGCCGGACCCAGTACCTGGTGATCATGGCCCAGCTGTGCCTCCACATCTCTGAGTTTAGTTTGCACCGCCTCCATCTCCTGCTGCAAGGAGTTGATCATGGAAAAGAGCTGATCTACTCGTGTCTCAGTCATTGCCCCAGCGAAATCCTCTTATGGCCTGAGTATAATGTAATACTACTGTATGTTCTGAGGATTTCGATTGCGTTAGGGCAATGACAACAGAGACGAGTTCTTGGTACAAGATGTTATATAATATGTCACCACGGTAGATACACAACGGGAATAAACACAGTAAAACAACACACAAAACGGAGCGAAGGGGATTCCCGGGGCCACGCACCGGACTCCCCCAGGGAGACCACCAGAGCGAACCCCTGTACAGGGACTGTCCGGCAATCAACCCTGGAAGGCCTAAATGTGCGGCAGCCGGTACACAAGGGGCAAGTGGTATAGTCCAGGAGTGTCCGTACGGGATGATTGTCCAGAGTGGTTACGAACCGGGCAGAGTGCTGATCAAAGACGGCAGACGGAGTCCGGGCACAGCTTGAAGAAAACCGGGTATGGTCCAGAGTCGGTCGGTAGAGTTTCAGGAGAATCCAAGGCAATCAGGAAGTAGAAACAGCAAAGCAGGAGCACACAGCAAGCAGTATACTCAGGCACTGGACTGGGCTGAGAGGCGGCCTTTTAAGCAGCTGGACAGGAAGTAGGGCAACAGAACCTTAAACTCCATGTTAACTGAGGGCAAGCTCATTCAAAAGAGAACTGGAAAACCTGGAAACCTGACAGTCGTGTTTACTGGCTGAGTGAGTACCTCCGTGCCGTGTGGCACAGCGCTGCCCCTGAACCTCCACAGGCCCCGACCCGCCTGTCCACCATTCCAATCCCATCACTGGGCCCCGGGAGCACCACAACCCCTACCCACGGAGGGGCACATCAACAACTGGCTGCTCCATATCATCACTCCCGGGCTCCCCATACAGAGCAGCGGTGGTGTTAACAAATCACCACAACCGTGGGTGGTGTCACGGACAATAAACTATCCCAAAACACCCAATCCCCTTTCCGCTAACGGGCGAGGAGCGCCGCTCGAGTCCCTGGGATCCGGCCCATCGCTCGAGCCACCGAGCAGCAGAGGCCGCAGCAGCAGCGGCAGCCGAACCCGAGCAGTAGGGAGAGCGCGGCGTCCCCTCCTCCGCCCGCGACAACTTGGCGTCACGAACAGGATCTTACCGCTCTGCCGTTGGGTAGAGGTGCGCCTTGTGACCGCCGGAAATGTCCGGCCGGAAAATTTCGGAAGTTGCCATCTTTGGCGCGAAAAGTTCCCGCTCGAGCGTCTTCTCGAGTAGCAGAGGCCAAAACCCCACCCCGATAGAGGAGGGGCCGGAAAGAGGCTAAGGGGGACGGAAACAAGATGTCTGCGCCCGACGGAGCCTCTGGAGGAGCGGTGGTCGCAGCCGCAGTGGCACCCGTGGATGGGAATGGGCCTGCCCAGGTCCCGGCCGCGCTGGCGGGAGGTGCCGCGGCCCCCGCGCTCGCTCAGGTGATGCCGTTCTCCTTGCCCTATGCGCCCGGAGCTACCTGGCTACCGCAGTATGACGGGAAACCTGATGCTTTACAGGTCTTCCGGAAAAAGCTGAACCTGTTGCTAGAACTGTACCCCCTGACCGATAAGCAACGTGCAGCGGTAGTGCTGGGCCAGTTAACCGGTGCGGCTGAGCAGGAAGCGGAGACCTGGGCCGAGGGGGACCGGCTCTCTGTAGCCACCATCTTTGAGAAGCTACAGACTGCCTTTGAGACCCGGACTGAAGCTGAGCTGAGGATGCAGTTTTACCAGTGCCGGCAACGGGCTGTGGATAGCATTCGGGACTATGCTTTACGTCTGCAAACCGCCCTCCGCACGCTAAAGCGGGTGAAGCCTATCAATGAGGCGGACAGCAACAAGATGTTAGTAGAGCAATTTGTGCAGGGGATGAGATCCCCTGAGGATCGCAAACAACTCCGGCTCTGGGCCCTAGAACACCCTGATGTGGACTTTGCCGTGTTGAAGGAACGGGCCATTAAGGCACTGCAGCCCCCAGCTTCAGAAATCTTGGAGCCAGCCCCGTGGCCCATTGAGATGGCCCCCGTTGTGGTGGCCCCTGCCCTACCAACCTCTCCAATACCTACAGCCCCAAGCAGCACGATGGAGGAACTGGCAGCCCAGGTCCGTCGCATGGACGGAGACCTCGCCAAGATTCTTGCTGCACTCCAACCTTTGACCAGATCTCAGCCTCCAGCACAGATACAGCTTGCCGACAGCCCTGAGGATGTCCCCTGGATGCAGCGGAGATGTGCTAACAACCCGCGGAGCAGACCTCCAACCTGCTACAAGTGCCGTAAGCCTGGTCATTACTTCCGACAGTGCCCATTAAACGAGCAACCCCTGGGGCCCCGGGCCAGTCCTCAGGAGTAGAACCCCGTGGCCCCCCAGACTGGCGGGACCGGTATATCGGGGCCCGGCCCATCATCCCCGTGGCTGTGGACGGCATACCGGTGATGGCTCTCTTGGACACTGGATCACAGGTAACCACCATACCATACACATTGTACCAGCGGTATTGGGGGATAGACGAGCTGGCACCCCCAGATACTAGTATAACGCTAATTGCTGCTAATGGACTCCCATTGACCCAAGTGGGGTATAAACAGGTGGCTATGACAGTGGGGCAAGCTGAACTGCAACACCAGGGTATGATTGTGATCATGAATGAACCCAGTGATCATAACCCGAAGATAGTGCTAGGAACCAATGTGATGGAGCACTGTATGGGTGATGTGTTGGCGCTACTGCAACAGCTGGCCGCCACGGCGGCGGGGAGCCGACAGAGAGCTGTGCAGCGTGAGATCCGAGCCTTGATGTACCGCCAGCATGTAAACTCAACAGGAGGAGAGATTGGTGGAGTGAGAGTGATGGATGTTGCTCCGTTGATTGTGCCCCCTAGGAGTGAGATGATGATTTGGTGTAGGGCCTCAGGGGCGTGACTACCCTGCCATGATGGAGCCCATACCCTCCGAGCACTGGCCCACTGGAATGGACGCCCGAGGGGTGGTAGACGTAAAGAAGGGGAGAGTGCCCGTGAGGGTGCTGAACTGTGGGGAGGAAGAAGTCAGGCTTCCCCGGTATGCCACCATTGCCAAGCTGCTCACCCTGGATCCCCACACCATCCACGAGGCCATTCCCTCAGTCTCCCCACCTACTACCAGCACTCCCCCGCCTTATGGGGAGGTAAATGAGTGGCACCAACAGCTACACGTGGGCACTGATGATACCCCTACACATCACAAAGCAGGGGTATACAGGGTGGTGCGGGAGTATGAACAGGTTTTCAGCAAACATCCACTAGACTTTGGGCAGATCAAAGGGGTCCAACACCACATCTCCACCGGTGAACACCCCCCTATCAAAGAGAGGTTCAGGCCTATTCCCCCTGCGCATTACCAGTGTGCCAAAGATATGTTGAGGAATATGAAGGAGGCAGGGGTTATTCGGGACAGCTGTAGTCCCTGGGCCGCTCCGTTGGTACTGGTCAAGAAGAAGGATGGTACCATGCGGATGTGTGTGGACTACCGGAAGATTAATCAGATAACACATAAAGATGCCTACCCACTGCCCCGTATTGAAGAGTCTTTGGCCGCACTGAGAACCGCAAATTACTTCTCTACCCTTGACCTCACCAGTGGGTACTGGCAAGTGGCAGTGGCCCCGGAAGACCGGGAGAAAACCGCTTTCACCACCCCAATGGGGCTCTGTGAATTCAATAGTATGCCGTTTGGGCTGTGCAATGCCCCTGGAACCTTCCAACGGCTGATGGAGTGCTGTCTGGGACATCTGAACTTCGAGACCGTCCTGTTATACCTGGATGATGTGATTGTGTACTCTCAGACGTATGAAGCCCATCTGGAGCACCTAGCCGAGGTGTTTGCGTCCCTTGCCAAATACGGGATGAAGTTGAAGCCCTCCAAGTGCCACCTGCTGAAACCCAGAATGCAATACCTGGGGCATGTGGTGAGTGCGGAAGGTGTCGCCCCCGACCCTGAGAAGATCACTGCCATCCGGGACTGGCCAAGACCAACCACCGTGAGGGAAGTAAGGCAGTTTTTGGGTCTGGTGGGATACTACCGGCGCTTCATCAAGGGGTACACGAAGATGGTTGCTCCCATGCAAGACCTCCTTGTGGGACAGACCAAAGGTGGTAGACCCATCGGAGCCCCACTGGTGTGGGAGGACAGGCATGAGGAATCCTTCCGTCAGCTGAAAGCGGCCTTGACTGGAGAAGAGGTCCTAGCGTACCCTGACTACGGCTGCCCATTCATCCTCTACACAGACGCCAGCAATGTGGGTTTGGGGGGCAGTCCTGTCCCAGGTCCAGGAAGGAAAGGAGAAGGTGATTGCATATGCTAGTCGAAAACTCCGGCCGACTGAAAGGAACCCTGAGAACTACAGCTCCTTCAAGCTCGAGCTCCTGGCACTGGTGTGGGCTATCACCGAGCGGTTCCGCCACTACTTGGCCGCAGCCAAGTTCACCGCCTTCACGGATAACAATCCGTTGACTCACCTGGACACGGCCAAGCTGGGCGCGTTGGAGCAGCGGTGGGTGGCCAGACTAGCCAACTATGACTTCACCATCAAATACAGGGCCGGTCGTGTCAACATTAATGCTGATGCCCTCTCTCGGATGCCCAACTTGTCAGAAGGTGGGTGCGAGGATGATGACCTCGAGGAGATCGAGTTGCCTGCATGCCACCGGCCACCAACTGAGAAGGTACATGTCCACCAACAACGGGTGAACCTGGATCCGCTGCACAGTCAGGAGTGGCAGGAAGCTCAAAATCAGGCGCCCGCTGCAAGGCGCTGCTGGGATGGACCCTGCCGCCCCAGCTGAAGCCCAACGCTTGTGGAAGGAACGGACCCGGCTGTGTCTACATCAGGGGAGGTTGTACCGTGAGCTGATCAACCCGAAGACCCATGAGAAAATCCACCAGTTGGTTATTCCCCTAGCTGATGTACCCACTGTTCTGCAGGGCAAGGCGTACCATGATGGTGCCGGCCACTTCGGGTGGAAGAAGCTGGAGATGCTGTTGATGGAGCGGTTCTATTGGAGTGGGATGCGGGAGTCGGTAGAGGCCTGGTGTCGAGAGTGCGGTCCTTGTACGTTGAGGAGGAAGGATGAAGCCAGCCAGAAGGCTCCCCTACGCCCGATCGTTACACACCAACCGCTGGAGCTGGTCGCCTTGGACCATGTAAAGCTCACCCCCAGCCGAAGTGGGTACACTTACGCTCTGACCATAGTAGATCATTACTCTCGGTTCCTGGTGGTTGTCCCGGTCAAGGACTTAACCGGCCGTACCGCCGCTAGAGCGTTCCAAGCTTACTTCTGTCGACCCCATGGATACCCTGAGAAGGTGCTTACCGACCAAGGTCCAGCCTTTGAGGCGGAGCTGTTCCAGGAGTTCTGTCAGCTGTACGGCTGCAAGAAGATCCGGACCACACCTTACCATGCCCAGAACAACGGTATGTGTGAGAAGATGAACCATCTGGTCCTTGGCCTCCTCAAAACGTTGCCGTTGGAGGAGCGGAACCTGCCTGACTTGGTCGATATGTACAACAATATCCCGTCTAGCTCAACGAAGTGCACCCCAGCGTATCTGATGAGGGCTCGGCCTGGCCGACTGCCGGTGGACCTGGAAATGGGACTGGAAGCCCCAGAGACACTCCCCTCAACGGCTGAATGGGACACCCGGCGGAGGGTGCAGTACCGACAGATTCAGGAGTATGTGGAGAAGAACCTAAGTCGGAGTCGAGAACAACAGGAGCAGCGCTTCAATCAGAAAGCGTCTGCGGGCCCTTTCCAGCCTGGAGATGTGGTGTTAAAGCGGAAGAAAAAAACCCAGAAGCTGGATGATCAATGGGAACAAATCCCATACGTCATCCAACCCACAGGATGGGAAGATGGAAAGGCCTACCAGATCAGTCGTGACCAAGGGGGCACCTTGGCCACGGTTTCCCGGGACCATCTGAAAAGGTGCCCACCAGCATTGAGGGCGATGGCTGAAGTACCAGCTCCTCCACCAGCAGAGAAGGCAAAAGAGGTGATCCACACTGTGATGGGTGACTTCCCAGCAGACTGGCCTACACAGAACGGCGCGGTGATTCTTCCAGTGATACTGTTCCCACAACCTGTGGATGAAGAAGTGGTGGAAGCGGTCAACCGTGAGCCAGAACTAGTGCCAGTGCCCAGGGATGAACCTGTGCCCAGCTCCCCTATGCCTCCGCCTGCCCCACACGATAGCCGGGAGGAGGAACCGATTGTTCCCTCTGCCCCACTGCCTAGCCTCACTGACACCGGACCCCGGAGGTCCACCCGTCCCAACCTAGGTAGGCCCCCACTTAGGTACAGGGAAACCGTTCTTTAAAAGGGGGAGGGGAAAGAAAACAGGTGTGTTTTAAGTGTGTTTGTTTGAAAGTTTGACGAAAAATGAGAAATTGATAACCGAACAGTAACCTGATTGTCTGCAAACCGTGATTTGGAAACCGGCCGTTGCCGGCACCGTTGTCCCCGTGGGGACCGTTTGAAAGTTTGCATGAGGAACTGCTCATGGACAAGCCCGTGAACTTGCAGGGCAACCACAAACGTTAAGTGGCTTGTAAATAAATTGAGTTACTGGTACCGTTTCCGCAATTACCGCCTCCGGAGAGGCAGGTTGGAGGGAGGGCCCACAGCAGAGCAGGCTGGGGCCCAGCCACCACAGGAACCGGTGGCTACCCTCTGGAGGGGAAGGACAGATCCCGCTCGGGTAACTTGTGCTGGACTAGGGTCAAGGGGTGCTGCCTGGGCTTTAGGGGCAGCATCAGGGCCAGGTTACTTGGGTGGGAGAGAGCGGAGACCGTAACCGTTAACCGTTTTAAAGTTTGCAACTTTTAAGCACTGAACCTCCCGATGTGGGATGATGCCATAAATTATAAATGTAAATATGTTACCGTTTTCCCTATCTTTTACAGAAAAAAACAAAAGGAAAATAAAACCGGTGTTGGACGGGCAGCCCGAGGACAGTCTGCGTTTTGCTAAGGGGGAATGTGACGCCCTGGGCAAGCCAGGGGTCACAGGTCACAACACCACATGCACCCCACATTCCCTGCAGGTACACCTAGCTAACCCAAAATCCTTGTTGCCCTCCTCCAGGGGCTGATGTCCACACCAGGGGGTGGGCCAGGCGGTTGGCTCCGCCCACCGAGGAGTTCACAGCCCTGGAGGCGGGAAGAACCAGGCAGTTTAGCTCAGGCAGAGCTTGAGTGAGGAAGCAAGTGGAGAACAGTTGAGTTTAGGAAGTGAAAGTAGAAGGAGGTGAAGTGGTAGAGGAGCTTAGGAGAGAAGCTGAAGTAAAGTGAAAAGAAACAGTTTGTAAAGCCTGAAGTTGGTCCGGGTGTGTGCCCCGGACTGTGACAGCAAGGTCAGCAGACGGCGGTGATAGTCTGCAGGGGGACTGCTCGGAGGTTGCTGGAAGGACCGCGGACGGGTAGTGACCCGGCGGTACCGGAGCAGTATACGAAGAACAGTCAGCACCAGGGCAGGGGCCTTTCGGATCCCGGCAAGGCTAGGAGTCGCCATAATTTGCCAAATCCGTCAGTGAAGGGGACCTCTGTCTCCTAACAACCAAGTCCCGATTGAAGGCAACAGTCCGACCATTGAGGGGAGACACCGCCACCGCCAAGGCACCAGTTTCCCAGGGCCAGCGCCTGCGGGCAAGAGAGAGGCTCCTCCGGCCCAGATTGAAGCCGGGGAGCGGGTAACCGGTGGGGACCCATCGCTACCAAAGAGACTTTACATAGGTGCAGGGAAGAGACCGTCATCGCTAACTGCAGGGAGCCGCAGCACCGTAGCCGTCCGAGGGACCCGTCCAACCAGCCGTTTGTTTACTGAGAACTGTGTCGTGTTTACTGGCTGAGTGAGTACCTCCGTGCCGTGCGGCACAGCGCTGCCCCTGCGCCCCTGCACCTCCACAGGCCCCAGACCCGCCTGTCCACCATTCCAATCCCATCACTGGGCCCCTGGAGCACCACAACCCCTACCCACGGAGGGGCACATCAACAACTGGCTGCTCCATATCATCACTCCCGGGCTCCCCATACAGAGCAGCGGTGGTGTTAACAAATCACCACAACCGTGGGTGGCGTCACGGACAATAAACTATCCCAAAACACCCAATCCCCTTTTCACTCACGGGCGAGGAGCGCCGCTCGAGTCCCCGGGATCCGGCCCATCGCTCGAGCCACCGAGCAGCAGAGGCCGCAGCAGCAGTGGCAGCCGGACCCGAGCAGTAGGGAGAGCGCGGCGTCCCCTCCTCCGCCCGCGACACGTGCATGTGGCAGAGCATTTTGTGTGTGCATGTAGCAGTGCATTGTGTGTGCGTGCATGGCAGAGCATTATGTGTGCGTGCATGGCAGAGCATTGTGTGTGTGCCTGGCAGAGCATTGTGTGTGCGTGCGTGTGGCAGAGCATTTTGTGTGCGCATGCATGTGGCAGAGCATTTTGTGTGCGCATGCGTGTGGCAGTGCATTGTGTGTGCGTGCGTGGCAGTGCATTGTGTCAGCGTGCATGGCAGAGCATTGTGTCAGCGTGCATGGCAGAGCATTGTGTGTGCGTGCCTGGCAGAGCATTGTGTGTGTGTGCCTGGCAGAGCATTGTGTGTGCGTGCATGTGGCAGAGCATTTTGTGCCTGCATGGGGCAGACCATTTTGTGCGTGCGTGTGGCAGAGCATTTTGTGTGCGCAGGCGTGTGGCAGTGCATTGTGTGTGTGTGCGTGGCAGTGCATTGTGTCAGCGTGCATGGCAGAGCATTGTGTCAGCGTGCATGGCAGAGCATTGTGTGTGCGTGCCTGGCAGAGCATTGTGTGTGTGTGCCTGGCAGAGCATTGTGTGTGCGTGCATGTGGCAGAGCATTTTGTGCCTGCATGGGGCAGACCATTTTGTGCGTGCGTGTGGCAGAGCATTTTGTGTGCGCATGCGTGTGGCAGTGCATTGTGTGTGTGTGCGTGGCAGTGCATTGTGTCAGCGTGCATGGCAGAGCATTGTGTCAGCGTGCATGGCAGAGCATTTTGTGCGTGCCTGGCAGAGCATTGTGTGTGCGTGCATGTGGCAGAGCATTTTGTGCGTGCATGTGGCAGAGCATTTTGTGCATGCATGGTGCAGAGCATTTTGTGTGTGCGTGCATGGCAAAGTATTGTGTGTGCGTGCGTGGCAGAGTATTGTGTGTGCGTGCGTGGCAGAGCATTGTGTGTGTGCATGTGGCAGAGCATTGTGTGTGCGTGCGTGGCAGAGCATTGCGGGCGTGTGGCAGAGCATTTCAGGTGGTTCTGAATGCAGAGCATTGCACAGTCATGCTGCTCGGTCACACACACAGTAAATACACAGTGTACACACGGTATATAGTATATACAAACAGTGTTTAGTATATACACTCAATACACGGTATATATTATATACACACGCTGGCTCCGCCTCCCTCATGCTGCTCGGTCACACACACAGTATATACACACTGTACACACGGTATATAGTATATACACACAGTATATAGTATATAACACAGTACACGGTATATAGTATATACACAAGCTGGCTCCGCTGCCCTCATGCTGGGTGCTGTCACACACACAGTATATACACAGTGTACACACACACTGTGTGCGTCCGTGTGGCAGAGCATTGCGGGTAGGCGTGCATGTGGCAGAGCATTGCTGGACTTGGGCGTGCAGAGCGTTATGTGGGGAGCACTATGCAGCTGTCCTTGGTGACACTTTAGACAGTTGTGGTCACCAACAAAATGGCTCTGCACGGTGTCCCTACACTACATTCTCTCTTATCTGTTGGAAACGTCCGGATTGGGAGGGGGAGGTGATATCACACACAAGAGAGCAGATTCTGCCCACTTTTACTGCAGCTGTAATCCAGGCTTTTTCTACAGTGGGATTTCTGTAGGATTTCAGCAGCTGCTTCCCCTAGTGTTTAACAGTGGAAAATATCAAACTTTTTATTTTCTTTTTATACTTTGCTCAATTAAAAACAAATAATAATATTTAAACAAAACATTAAAACATTAATACTTTACATTTTTTCAGGTTTTTTTTTGGGCACGACACCTTCCATTTAAAGTTTGGAGTAACCGACACTGGTTGGTCACATAAAGCCTTTTTCAACCGTTGAAAGGCTTCCTCTGCTTCTGCATTCCACTTTATTGAGACAGAGTTTGACCCCTTGGTAAGATCTGTGAGTGGGGCTGCGATGGTAGCAACATTTTTGATGAACCGCTGGTAATAACCAACAATCCCCAAAAAGGCTCTGACCTGTCTTTTGGTGACTGGTTGTGGCCAATTCTGAATGGCGTCCACTTTTTTTAGCCTGAGGTTTTATAACTCCCCTACCAATCATGTATCCCAGATAGCGAGCTTCTTCCAACCCCAATGTACACTTCTTGGGATTGGCAGTCAACCTGGCAGCCCTTAGAGAGTGCAAGACAGCTTGTACCTTCGGCAAATGAGTTTCCCAGTTATCACTAAAGATAATGATATCGTCCAAATATGCGGCTGCATACTGGACACGGGGCTTTAGGATGATATCCATTAGTCTTTGGAAGGTGGCTTGGGCTCCATGCAACCCAAATGGCATATCCCGATACTGGAACAGTCCCTGTGGCATAACAAAGGCAGTTTTCTCTTTGGCCGAGTCAGTGAGGGGAATCTGCCAATAACCTTTTGTTAAGTCAATAGTGGATATGTATCTGGCTGAACCTAGTCTCTCTATAAGTTCATCAACTCTTGGCATGGAGTAGGCATCGAATTTTGATACCTCATTTAACTTACGAAAATCATTACAATTCCGGCTAGTCCCATCGGGCTTGGGCACCAGCAGGATAGGACTAGCCCACTCACTCCGGGACTCCTCAATAACCCGAGCACCAGCATTTTCTTTACTTCCTGGGCAATGGCTTGTCTTTGAGCCTCAGGAATTCGATATGGTTTTAACCGTACTCATGTCTGAGGGTCGGTGACAATGTCATGTTTAATTAGGTGAGCATGGCCGGGTAGTTCTGAAAAAATATCTGCATTTCTCTGTACGAACTCCTTGGTTTCTTGTATTTGGGTCTTGGATAGCGTGTCTGCAATACCCACCTCTGGCGGTACTATCTGGGGGTCACTTACCTCAGATATTGGTGCCACTCGAGGACCACTATCAAGGGTAGTCCCCACTACCAAACTCTCCCTGTCCCGCCAGAACTTAAGCAACTTTATGTGGTAGATTTGTTGGGGTTTTCTCTTGTCTGGTTGGTGTACCTTATAATTCACTTCACCTATTCTTTTCAGCTCCTCATATGACCCCTGCCATTTTTGCATAAAATTTATCTTCTACAGTAGGTACCAACACTAACACCCGATCCCCGGGTTGAAAAACTCGTGTTTTAGCTGCCCGGTTGTACACCCTGCTTTGGGCATGTTGTGCGCGCTCCAAACATTCTTTGACTATTGGCATAACTGCCGCAATTCTGTCCTGCATGAGTGTTATATGTTCAACTACACTGCAGTAAGGAGTCACCTCTTGCTCCCAAATCTCCTTGGCAATATCCAACAGGCCTCTGGGACACCGCCTATAGACCAATTCAAAAGGTGAAAGGCCCGTGGAGGATTGGGATACCTCTCGTATGGCGAAGAAGAGATATGGCAGGAGAGCATCTCAATCCCTCCCGTCTTTATCCACCACCCTTTTCAACATCCCCTTTAGGGTTTTAATAAAGCGCTCGACCAGACCGTCAGTCTGAGGGTGATACACTGAGGTACGCAGGTGGGATATTTTTAAAAATTTTCATAGTTCTTTGAGTATATGAGACAAAAAGGGGGTCCCCTGATCTGTAAGTATCTCTTTCAGAATGCCTGTGCGAGAAAACATGTTAAAAGGTCCTTTGAAATTGCTTTTGCATTTCGTAACGGTACAGCCTCTGGATAACGGGTGACGTAATCCAGTACCACCAAAATGTATGGATGACCCCTGGCAGATTTAACTAATGGACCGACTATATCCATTGCTATTCTCTCAAAGGGCACCTCTATTATTGGCAAGGGTACAAGGGGGCTTCTAAAATGTGTCATAGGCGCAGTCAACTGGCATATAGGACAGGACTGACAGTACTCAGTTACATCTCCCACCAGACCCGGCCAAAAGAAACGTTGCAGAATACGGTCTTTTGTCTTTTCTCCAGCCAGGTGGCCCCCCAAGGGATGTTTATGTGCCAGGTCTAAAACCACCTGACGAAAAGATTTTGGTACCACTAGCTGTTCCACCACCACTCCTCGCATCTTGTCAATGTGGTACAGCATGCCCTGTTGCACTTCCATATGTGGAAACTCATTTTGAGCCCCTGGGTACACTGGGTTTGGTGTTGAGCGGTCCCCAAATTATCACGGGCCACCTCAAGACCTGGCATCTCTATAACATCCTCTAGCTTGTCCGCCTCGCCCGCAAACACAGCCACAGAGAGTCTACAGATTCTGGAGCTACCCCTGTAGTGTGCCCCCCATCATCTTGCTCCAGTGGCTCAGAGGCTAGTCCCAGGGTATCATTCACCAGTTTTTCTTCAACCAGGGTGTTCACACCATTTTTAACGTTCCACAAGTCCCAGAATAAGGGATAGTCTCTCCCCAGGATTACACTATGCCACATTGTCTTTACGATTACCGCCTGATGTCTTTTGGCCCCCAAAGGTGTGGCAAGAGTTACACAGGCTGTGGGGTAGTTTTTAGTATCGCCATGTATGCAACTAATGCCCACAGTTGAATCTGTTATTGCTCCAGGGTCCACCAAGCTAGCATGTACCAAGGTTACTTGACTGCCAGAGTCTAAGATGGCATTGACACTATAGCCATTGACCTCAATGCAACACACATGTTGTTCATTTCCCGTGAGGATCTCCGCAGCACAGACTGACCGTACATATAATGACAGACACCTTGCAGTGTTACAGTCCATCGGCTCTGTAGTTAATGAGCAGTTAACAGCTACGTGGCCGAGCCCACAACATCACCAACACTGTATAGGCCCTTGCCTCTGAGTTGGGGACCTCAGTCTGGGCCTGCTGACTTGCTGAGAAACCACACCACTATCATAGTCCTTTGGGGACCTGCTACCCCTAGTTGCAACATTTTATTCTTTTGAGAAAGGAGTAGTTTTAGCAGGACTTTCAGGCGATTTCCTAGAACCCCAGCAAGGTGAAAGCATCCCCTGGAGTAGGCTTTCAGAAGCGCTGTAATGCTCGACCATGTTCACCAACTGGTCAGCGCTGGTTGGGCCACCTTGTCTGACCCACCTCTGGATCTTAGCCGGTTAGGATCGCAGGTACTTGTCTAGGACAACACATTCCACCATCTGTGCTGGCGTCAGAGTTTCTAGTTGCAGCCATTTTTTCACCAGATGGATGATGTCATGCATTTGTGAACGAGCTGGCTGATGTGCCACAAAAGTCCATAGATGTACCCTCTGTGCCCGTACATGTGTGTTTACTCCCAGCCTTGCCAGGATTTCGCCTTTTAGTTTAATATAGTCCATAGCATCAGCTCCACTTAGATCATAATATGCCTTTTGCGGATCTCCGATCAGGAATGGAGCAACTACTTCAGCCCATTTGTCCACCGGTAAGCGTTCACGTTCTGCAATACATTCAAGCATTGCCAGCTATGCTTCCACTACATCAGCAGCAGTCATTTTAAGTAATGTCTTTTGTACGGCTTTCTGCGCACTGGCAGAGCTTTGTGCACGATCCTCCGCGTCTCGTGGCTGCTAAACCAAAGACTCCTTTATTGCATTTAACTGCTCTTGGTGCATTTGGTGCTGCTGCTCCAGCGCCTTCTGGAGGTAAGTATTGGTCTGTTGTTGCTGGATATTGGCCTGTTGTTGGTTAATGTTGACCTGCACCAACTGTTTCAGCAGCTCCTCCATATTGCTGGTCTCTTGGCTCTTCAGCAGCACAGAAGCTTTCAGCCAGGACATCAACAAGAGACAATGCCCATAGAGCGGTTTATCTGCAGTCACAGTCCAATAGCCACTAATGCCCGCATTCGAGACACCATTTGTGAGATTTGTATAGCTCAGCTGGGATCTTTGCTTTGGTCCAAGCGAGTAGCTATGGAGTCACAGATGACAGCGGCAGACTGGCAGGTTCTACACAGGTATGACCACTGCTGTGTTTATTGTGTACACTTAGGGCGCTTTCACACTTGCGTTCAGCGCAATCCTCCCCTATGGAGAATAGTGTAGTCCGTTAACGCACTGCGCTATTCTCCATTGACTTATATTGCCGACGCACTGTAACACAAGTGTCTGCGTTGCATCCGCTGGACGACGCTGAGTCATTATTTTGACGCAGCGTCGGGCGGAGGGAATGCTGCATGTAGCGTTTTTTGGGTCGTTAAAATATCGCACCCTGATGGATCCCTTTTGAATCCGCCAATGTGTCTAATGATTGTCTACGGGGGCGGATTCCTCCGCAATGCACTAAGCGGCGGAATCCGCTGACGGATCCCGTCACATTCTACTGCGCATGCTCAGCATGTCCAGCAGAACGATCTAAATCGTTTAAAATCACTCCTGGTCTCTCTCCTCCCTTAATCCTACTCATCGATCACCGGTGCGGTGCTGCACAGCTGTCACACTGCTCTGGCAGCTTCTCCTGCTTTTGAAAATGCCGGCCGCTCATTATTCAATCTCGTATTCTCTGCTTCCCTTGCCCACTGGCGCCTATGATTGGTTGCAGTCAGACACGCCCCCATGCTGAGTGACAGCTGTCTCACTGCAACCAATCAACAGCCGCCAGTGGGCGAGTCTATATCGTGCAGTACAATAAATAAAATAATTGAAAAAAAACGGCGTGCGGTCCCCCCTAATTTTGATACCAGCCAAGATAAAGCCACACGTCTGAAGGCTGTTATTCTCAGGATGGGGAGCCCCCCAGCCTAAAAATATCAGACAGCAGCGACATGGAATTGCTGAATCCATTAGATGCGACAGTCCCGGGACTCTACCCGGCTCATCCCGAATTGCCCTGGTGCGATGGCAATCGGGGTAATAAGGAGTTAATGGCACTCCATAACTGCCACTAAGTCCTAGGTTAATCATGGCAGGCGTCTCCCCGAGATACCTATACAATGATTAACCTGTAAGTGAAAGTAAATAAACACATACACCCGAAAAAATACTTTATTTGGAATAAAAGACAAAAAAAACACCCTCTTTCACCACTTTATTAAAATCCCCAAATACCTTTCCATGTCCGACGTAATCCATGAGGTCCCGCGATGCATCCAGCTCTGCTACATGAAACTGACAGGAGCGGCAGTAGAACACTGCCGCTCACTGTGAGCTCCACGCAGCAACTGAAGGGAGTCGTGCTGTCAGCGGGGACGTCACAGAGATAGTGCCGGCGTGTGTGGAGATGATGGGTGAGTTAGTGCCTGCGTGTGCAGTGATGATGGGTGCGGTAGTGTCGGGGTGTGAGCTGTGATGATGGGTGCGGTAGTGCCTGCGCGTGTGCGGTGATGATGGGTGCAGCAGTGTCGGGGGGTGTGTGGTGATGATGAGTGCGGTAGTGTCAGGGTGTGAGCGGTGATGATTGGTGCGGTAGTGCCTGCATGTGTGCGGTGATGATGGGTGCAGTAGTGTCGGGGTGTGAGCTGTGATAATGGGTGCAGTAGTGTCTGGGTGTGAGCTGTGATAATGGGTGCAGTAGAGTCTGGGTGTGAGCTGTGCTGATGCGTGCAGTAGTGCCGGGGTGTGTGCGGTAATGATGGGTGCGGTAGTGCCGGGGTATGTGCTGCGATAATGGGTGCGGTAGTGTCGGGGTGTGAGCGGTGATGATGGGTGCGGTAGTGCCGGGGTGTGTGCGGTGATGATGGGTGCAGTAGTGTCGGGGTGTGAGCTGTGATGATGGGTGCAGTAGTGTCGGGGTGTGAGCTGTGATGATGGGTGCAGTAGTGTCGGGGTGTGTGCGGTGATGATGGGCGCAGTAGTGTCAGGGTGTGTGCGGTGATGATGGGTGCAGTAGTGTCGGGGTGTGAGTGGTGATGATGGGTGCAGTAGTGTCAAGGTGTGAACGGTGATGATGGGTGCAGTAGTGTCGGGGTGTGTGCGGTGAGGATGGGGGCTGTAGTGCCTGCATGTGCTGTGATGATGGATGCTGTAGTGCCTGCGTGTTCTGTGATGATGGGGGCTGTAGTGCCTGCGTGTGCTGTGATGATGGGGGCTGTAGTGCCTGCGTGTGCTGTGATGATGGGGGCTGTAATGCCTGCGTGTGCTATGATGATGGGGGCTGTAGTGCCTGCGTGTGCTGTGATGATGGGGTCTGTAGTGCCTTCGTGTGCTGTGATGATTGGGGCTGTAGTGCCTGCGTGTGCAGTGATGATAGGGGCTGTATTGCCTGCATGTGCTGTGATGATGGAGGCTGTAGTGCCTGCCTGTGGTCTCTCTCTCTCGGCTAAAAAAACCAACTTAACGCAACGCGTTATTTCACAGGAATACGTTGCCTTTATTATCACACTATTTGCAAGGCATCCATCTAATGCGTCACACAACGCACTGTGACGGATGCCAAATGACGCAAGTGTGAAAGCGCCCTTATCTCTCAGTGTTACACATTCAAAAACAGGAAAATAAATGTGTCGCGGACGGGTGTCGCCTCCGCTGCGGCGACCGGGGCTGCTCGAGGGGTGCTTGGATCCGGGATCATGTCCTGGGCTCGAGTGGTGGCCGGACCCGGGGCTCGTGCAACCGCCCGTCCACGCACACAGTGAAAAGGGGAGGTATTTACAGGTGAGATTGTCTGTGATGCCACCTGTGGATTGCGATGATGGGATGGTGGCACAGCTGCTGCCTGGTATGGGGGTGCCCGGGGCTGATGGAGCGGGGCAGCAAGGTGGAATCCCCTCCACGGGTAGGGGAGGTGTAGTCCCATGGCCCGGTTGTGGCGTAAGGAGCAGGGCTGGGACGTTGTCGGCAGTTTGGACCGGGTGACACCGGTGTACTCACGATTACGAATAATCCACACAGAGTCTGTACTGTAAACCAAGGCCGGATGCCGGTTGCCTCTGGAGGGGTGTGCTGGTCCCGCACACGGGTTAGCAATGTAGGGGCCCTTCCTCCTGCACTTGTGTCTTGTCGTGTGTGGATTAACCCGCCTGGAACGGGAGAAATCCACTCCCCTGCAGCTTTGGATGCAGAGGGAGCCATTGCCCACACACGCTGACCCGTGGGACTTCAATGGGTTCTTGGCGGACACCCTGTCCCCCGTGTTGGGCTTCCGGTCTGCTCTATATGGGCTGCTTTCTTCGGGAACAAGGCCTGATACCTTGTCCCACTAGTCAATTAACAAGGGGCTTGAAGCTTGCCTCGTCTTAGGGTCCAGGTACCCCGCCCGTGCATGGCCTCCAGACCGGATTCCCGTTGTTGGTACTGGCGGGCTACAACCCTGCCCCAGTCCACTTCAGGTCTCCCGCGACCGAATCTCCATCGCCTGTGGCCCTACAATGCTGTCTGCGACCTAGTCGGTCCTCCCGTGGTCCAAGGGCTCCAACCCTGACCACACTGCACTTCAGCTCCTGTCACCGACTCCCAACTTCACTCCACTCTACTTCAACTCCACTCCTACTGAACTAACTGGTTCCCGCCCCGTGTCACCTCAAGACCCCTAGGTGGGCGTTCCCATCCGCCTGGTCCCGCCCACTGGTGTGTCCTGGTTGTCATGGGGAGGCAACTAGCATTTGTAGCTGGTGTTCCCATGTGTGGAAAGTGTGGTGTAGATTCCCAAGGAGGAGGTGATTCCTGTACCCTTTTTGGGGGGTACAGTCATCTGTGACTACCTGGTTTTGCCAGGGCGTCACACTCCCCCTTGGTAAAACAGCCCGTCCGCGGGCTGTCCGGCACCAGTATTAATTTTTTTCAACATCTAGAAAAAAAGGTAAAACATAAATAACATTGGAACGGTAGAACCTTAGAACATTTCTTCCCTTCATGGAAGGCACATATCTTAAACGTTACTTTAACGATGTCCATCTACCCCTTTTTCCTTTGTTCCGCCACCCAAAACACCTGTACCCTCCCTTGGTGTCACCGCTTGTCGGGTGTTCTACACCATTCCGGGTTTTGGTGAGTGTCTGTGTCCGGGTCAAAGTTCCGCACCCTGTATCACCCCAAAGAGTCCCTTGGGCCGGAACCCTTTCGCCTGCAGGGTAGTCAGCGGTTTCCGTGGTGACTGGGCCTTGGCCGACTCCACCGCAGGCCCTTCCTCCAACCGTCCTCTCCAGCGGGTGCCGCCTCCTGGCGGTCAGTAACAAGAAGGTAGATGGGGGGGTTATTTACTTGACCCAAGAAAGTTTTTGGGGTGATGTCGCCACTCCTGACACCATGGTCCATTTTTAACTGTTAACTGGCTGAAATAAAACTTTGTTTTCAAACAACTGTAGGAGAAAGGCAGCCGGGAACAGCTACCTTACTTCTTTTCTTCATACAAGAAACGGTGGGAGGCGAGGCAGGGGTTTCGTTGACTACCACACACTTCTTCACATCAAGGGCAAACCACCCTCGCTCTCCGCAATGCCGGGTGTAGCTTACCATGTCCCCTGCCTCCAGATTTCGGTCTGGGTGGCCGGTAGGCAGGTGAGGGACCACATCCCTCCGGGACACAAATATCTCTGCTTCTAGTCCAGGTTCATAAATGAGACCCAATCCCTTCTGGGGGTCAAAGTAGTGGAGCTGCCCATGGTATGTCGGGCCCCTGACCCAGAAGATGGCTTGACGCAGGTTGTCCTTTTCTTTATAGGTGCGGGCCAGCACCTCAGCCTTACAGTTCTCACGGGCGGCTATTTCCTGGCGTAGCTACCGTTGCTGCCGCTCCCAATACGGGGCACGGGTTCCGTGCTCTGCCTCCTGCTCGGGTGTCAGGCCCACTCGGATGCCCTCGGCGCCGGCGATGACCGGACTCTCTCTCTGCCGTGGGCCCCATCGCTCAGTGGCCTGCTCCTCCTCTCAGCAGGTGCATGCCCGCTGTTCCACAGCCGGGACAGAATATTTTGGAGCGGCCGGCACCGTGGGCCAGACAGACTTCTGGTCAGGCTCCGCCTCCGCTGCGGCCGGGCGGACTGCCAGAGCCGTCATCATCTCTGTTGCAGCCGGGCGGACTGCTGGAGCCGTCGCTATCTCTGTCGCAGACGGGCGGACTTCCGGGGATGACGTTATCGGGGCTGCGGCCTGGCTCTGGGCCAGATGGGATGTCGTCAGGGTTGCGGCCTGGCTCGGGGCCGAGATGGGTGCTGGGTCGGTGGTGCAGGCAAGGTCCGAGGTCCCCATTGCTGGGGCCTCCTTCTGACACAAGACGGGTTCCGCTGCCGGTGCTGAGGGTAGCGGGCCGATCAGGGGCTGGCCACGGACACGGGCGGCGAGGGAGGCAACGTGGCGGACGGAGGCAGGCCAGACCCCTCAGCTGAGATGTCCAGTTCCTGAGGAACATGGGGGCATGGGTCACTGCTTACTCGCTCCTCCGAGGCCATCTCCATCCCGGACAGCTGCAGCCATTAATTTCGGTGGTTCACCGCATCATGATGAAATGTGCCTGGGCCTGGATTCTTCGGCACATCCTCTCCGTCTGCGCTTCAATCCAGTCGGCGGTCCCGGGAACGGGCCTCTCCACATTCTGGTTGTTGGACCCCTGAGACATCCTGCCGCTTGCTTGTCCAGGAATGGGATTTGGCAAAGTCCTGGTGTCCCTGCCCTTTATCCTCTTGGTTTACATGCCGCTCCCCCTTGGTTTTCAACAGCAGTCTCGCGAGACCCACTGTCCTTTGCGACTTCCTGCTTTGGGAGTCACTTGGTTCCGCCCGCATTATTAGGGGGCGGGGCTTCGGCTTCGCGCCTTTTTTGGGGAAGAAGATGACACTGTTGTTGTTTTGGCGCCAAAGATGGCAGCAAGATGGCAGCAGTTCAAGATTTTGGAACGTTTCATGGATTTTGAAGCAAGGCGCACGGCATCTACCGATGGGGTAAGAATCATATTTGTGACTCCAGGTTTTGTGTTGTCGCGGACGGGTGCCGCCTCCGCTGCGGCGACCGGGGCTGCTTGAGGGGCGCTCGGATCAGGGATCATATCCTGGGCTCAAGTGGTGGCCGGACCCGTGGCTCGTGCATCCGCCCATCCTCTCACACAGTGAAAAGGGGAGGTATTTACAGGGGAAATTGTCTGTGACACCACCCGTGGATTGCGGTGATGGGATGGTGGCAACCCCGCTGCCTGGTTTGGGGTGGCCCGGGGCTGATGGAGTGGGGAAGCAAGGTGGAATCCCCTCCATGGGTAGGGGAGGTGTAGTCCCGAGGCCCGGTTGTGGCGTAAGGAGCAGGGCTGGGACGTTGTCGGCAGGTTGGACCGGGTGACAGTGCTGTAGTCACGATTATGAATAATCCACACAGAGTCTGTACTGTAAACCAAGGACGGATGCCGGTTGCCTCTGGAGGGGTGTGCTGGTCCCGTACCCAGGTTAGCAATGTAGGGGCCCTTCCTCCTGCACTTGTGTGTTGTGGTGTGTGGATTAACCCGCCTGGAACAGGAGAAATCTGCTCCCCTGCAGCTTTGGACACAGAAGAAGCCGTTGCCCGCAGACGCTGACCCGTGGGACTTCAATCGGTTCTTGGCGGACACCATGTCCCCCGAGTTGCGCTTCCGGTCTGCTCTATCTGGGCTGCTCTGTTCGGGAACAAGGCCTGGTACCTTGTCCCGCTGGTCAATTAACAAGGGGCTTGAAGTTTGCCTCGTCCTAGGGTCCAGGTACCCCGCCCGTGCACAACCTCCGGACCAGATTCCCGTCGTCGGTACCGGCGGGCTACAACCCTGCCCCAATCCACTTCAGGTCTCCCGTGACCGGATCTCCGTCGCCTGTGGCCCTAAAATGCAGTCTGCCACCTAGTCGGTCCTCCCGTGGTCCAAGGGCTCCAACCCTGACCACACTGCACTTCAGCTCCTGTTACCGAATCCCAACTTCACTCCACTCTACTTCAACTCCACTCCTACTGAACTAACTGGTTCCCGCCCCGTGTCACCTCAAGACCCCTAGGTGGGCGTTCCCATCCGCCTGGTCCCGCCCACTGGTGTGTCCTGGTTGTCATGGGGGGCGACTAGGATTTGTGGCTGGTGTTCCCATGTGTGGAAAGTGTGGTGTAGATTCCCAAGCAGGAGGCGATTCCTGTACCCTTTTTGGGGGGTACAGTCATCTGTGACTACCTGGTTTTGCCAGGGCATCACAAATGTCTAAGGCTGTCTGGCCACTAACTAACAACAGAATGCTAACTATAAAATAAACCTATGTAACAAACAAAACAGTATTCTCTTACTGTGTCGGTTCCTCAGCACAGCAAGCGGAGGTATTGAGTCTCAGCATCAGCAGCCATGAGCCTGTACTGCTCTCCTCAGCAGTCTCAGTCTACTGAATGCCTCCTGATTATTTCAGCTGATCTGCTGAGGAATCAAAACCTGGACTTAATGTGGAGAAGGGAGCAACCAGTCCCACTGCCATTCCTACTGATTACTCCAGGAAAAATCGAGCCCAAAATTACACTGAAATAAACAGCCTTCAGTGACTAACTTATTGCTGAGCCAGATCTGACTTTCCCAGCTTTTGCCAGCCTATTTGCATGGGCTGACTGCTCCACAATCAGTACATGGAGGCATATGAAATGAACTGAGGGGAAACATACCTGTTCTCTAGTACTTCTCCCCTCGGCATCTCACACTATGCTAGTGTTTACAGGGACAGTTAGACAGGGATTAGCAGTATGCACCCAGAACTGCTTGTGGTTATGGTTGCATACTGCACCTGACATGTTCCCTTTAACAGGCTTAAGGAGAATAATCTATATGTGAACGTACCCAAGGGCTCCTTCGAGGTTGAGGAGATTTGTAATTTTATCATCCACTGGATTCCGCATGAACCCTGCTAAGCGCCAGGCTGTACAGGATTGGGTCCAACACAAAAACCTGAAAGCCCTTCAAAGATTTTTGAGGTTTGCTAATTACTATAGGAGGTTTAATAAGGGTTTTTCTAAACTTGTCAAACCCCTTACTGACCTTACCCAAAAGGAAGCGGATGTTTGTAAATGCGGGCCTGTGGCTACTAGGGCATTTTCCTGCCTCAAGGAGGCATTTACCTGTGTTCTGGTTCTAGTTTAGCCTGACTTCGATAGACCATTTCTAGTGGAGATAGATGTTTCAGAAAATGCAGTACTATCCCAGGGGTCTGCGGCTCTCTCTCACCTTCAGCCCTGCGCCTTCTTTTTGAGAAAATTTTCATCCATCGAGTTAAATTGTTATGTTGGTATCCGGGAATTGCTAGCCATTAAATGGGCTCTTGAAGAGTGGAGACAATTTTTGGAGGGGACTAGACACTCTTTTGTGATACTCACGGACCATAAAAATGTAATTTATTTAGAAAATGCCAAGAGGCCTAACCCAAGGCAGGCTAGATGGGCCTTATTTTTTTCACGTTCTCATTTTTTCCTGTCCTGTCCAATGGGAGGAGGTTCCCCTGTCGCACTTTTTCCCCAGTGATGGTAGTTGCTATCACTAATGTGGAATGGGAGATTTTGAAGTCACAGCATTTGGCCCCCTCTGATACCCCATGGGACAGATTGTTTGAGCCTGTTAGCTTCAGACTCCGTTTTATTCAGAACTGTCACAATTCTGCATTGGCCGGTTACATGGGGGTTAAGAGTACCATGCATTTGGTTAAACAGGTGTATTGGTGGCCCGCGCTAGGCCTGGATGTTGAGGCCTTTGTTCAAGCCTGTGAGGTGTGTGCCAGGAGTAAAGTTCCATAGTCTGCCCAATGGATTTCCTTACTGATCTTCCGGCCTCTAAAGGGAATGACTGTCATCTGAGTAATTGTTGACTGCTTCTCTCGCCAGTGCCATCTTATTCCTCTGAGTCAATTACCATCAGCTCAGGACATGGTGGATCAATAATGTGATCAGGTTGCACGGTGTTCCTGTTAATATTGTGATCAAGGTTCACAGTTTATCTCCACGTTTTTGAAGGCTTTCTGTAGTCGGATTAGAACAGAATTAATCATTCTCCTGAGCATATCATCCCCATACCCTTTCAGAGTGGACTAACCAGTCATTAGAGACATGAGTTACTTCTGTTCCAATAATCAGGGGGTTTATTTACCTTTAGCGGAGTTTGCACTCAATATTAGGCATCATGAGTCTTTGTGTACCTCTTTTGCAACTTTGGTTTTGATCCCAGGTCTCCAGTGTTTTTCCGGGGGTGGGAAGTGAGTTCTGGGGTGTCTGAGACCACCAATAGGTTAAAAACTTGGAGGGGATTTGCAGACAGCTTGAGAAAGCGTCTACATCACAGAAGGATGCGGTGGATAGGCACCGGTCTCAGGAGGAGAAGCTGGTAGTTGGGAATCTGGTGTGGGTATCCACAAAAAAACCTTAAGCACAAGGTACCCTGTCCCAAGCTTGGGCCTCAATTTATTGGGCCTTTTCCCATCCTGGAGGTGGTCAATCCAGTCACCTTTAGAGTAAAGCTCCCTGCCAGTATCTGAATCCCTAATATCTTTTATAGGTCCCTTCTTAAGAAGGCTAAAAGACAGATCACACCTCACCTTCCCCCATGCCCGGTCCTTGTGAATTGTCAGGAGGAGTTTGAAGTCGAGCAGAGTGTTGATTCCAGAAAGGTACAGAATTGGGTCCAAAATGTGATCTACTGAAAGGGATATGGTCCAGAGGAGAGGTCGTGGGTTCCGAGGTGAGATATCCACGCTAATAAACTTATTGCTGACTTCCATAAAAGGTTTCCTGGCAAACTGGGTGCTGAGAGTTAGGAGGTCTCTCCTCAAGAGGGGGGTACTGTCAGGTCTGGTGGTTCTGCACCTGAGTGGGTCCGTCGTGCTCCTACGTGTACTCTGGCTCCCCGGAGCTTGCACTAGTGCAGGTTCTGACCGAGCACGTCGTACCCTGGGAGCAATGTTGTCACTCAGGGGCCCTGGGATGCTGGGTCCCCTAGTGTGAGCTGTTGCCAGTGGATACGAGATGCTGTATCCTCTGAGTTGTATCCTCTGAGTTGGTCCAAAGATTAGAGTTAGGGACAGTGAGGTTAGAAGGACCCATTCAACTCCTGGCAATTGATAAAACACTGCTGCCTCAAAACCTCATTCGGTTTGCTACAGAAAAATTTACTCTGGTGATCGGGTCTCAGCATTCTGAAACTATTTCTTGTTTTGTAATGGCCAATCTCCCTGCTGGATTAGTGTTGGGGTATCCATGGTTAATGTTACATAATCCCGTTATTGATTGGGAGTGTCGTACCATAGTCAAATGGAGTCCTGCTTGTCATAAAAGGTGTTTACAATCTGTACTTGTGTTCTCCGTAAGTCCTGAGGGTCTTCCGGAATACCTGAGGGACTACGGAGACGTATTCTCGGAAACAGAGGCCGAGGTTTTTCCGCCTCATCGCCCATATGACTGTGCCATCGATTTGCTTCCCATTACCAAATTGCCCAAGGCCCGTTTATATCACCTCTCGGGTCCAGAATGGGCTGCTATGAAATCATACATATCTGATAATATACGTAAAGGGCATATCCATCCTTCTTCTTCCCCTGTGGCCACTGGGTTCTTTTTTGTAAAGATGAAGGACGGAGGATTAAGGCCATATCTCGATTTCCGAGAATTGAACAAAATTACTGTGAAAAAAACGTATCCACCTCCACTCATCCCTAATGTCTACAACCAACTCTCTGAAACCCGGTGGTTTACCAAACTAGACCTCAGGGGGGCCTATAATCTTATCCGTATTAGAGAAGGGGATGAGTGGAAAACGGCCTTTCTGACGTCAGAGGGGTTATTTGAGAATTTGGTGATGCCTTTTGGTCTAACAAATGCTCCTGCGGTGTTTCAAAATTTCATCAATGATATCTTCTTTGATTTTCTTGGTCGTTTTGTGGTCATCTATCTCGATGACATTTTGATTTATTCTGCCGATAGGGATACGCATATTACGCATGTTCGCTCAGTATTACAGAGATTACGTGATAACCATCTGTTTGCCAAGCTTGAAAAATGTGTTTTCTCTGTTCAGGAAATAGCCTTTTTTGTTTTTACTCCTTTCTCGTGATGGGTTTAAAATGGACCCAGGAAAGGTGCAGGCTATCGTGGATTGGGTGCAACCCAGGGATATCAAGGCGCTACAACGCTTTTTGGGTTTCGCAAATTATTATCGAAGGTTCATTAAGGGGTTTTCTCAAATTGCCAAGCCATTGACTGACCTTACACGGAAAGGGGCAGATCTGCAGAACTGGTCACAAACGGCTGTCCAGGCTTTTCTTGAGTTAAAGGACCGGTTCATGTCCGCCCCGGTCCTGGTACAGCCTGACCTCGAGGCGCCGTTTATTGTGGAGGTGGACGCCTCAGAGGTGGGGGTGGGAACTGTTCTCTCTCAGGGCCCTGCTACTCTGACTAATCTGCGACCATGTGCATTCTTCTCCAAGAAAGTCACTCCGGCTGAGAGGCATTATGATGTGGGTAACCGTGAATTATTGGCGGTAAAGTTGGCATTTGAAGAATGGAGGCATTTTTTGGAGGGTGCTGTTCACCGTATTACTGTCATCACTGATCATAAAAACCTTGCGTATATTGAGTCCGCCAAGAGATTGACGCCTCGACAAGCGAGGTGGGCTCTTTTTTTTTTCTAGATTACATTTTTGTATTACTTTTCAGCCGGGGTCTAAAAACGTGAGGGCAGATGCACTGTCCCGTAGTTTGGACCTGGTGTCACCTCCCGAGCATCCTTCCTCCATTCTTCCGCGAGGGGTGGTGGTCGCTACCTTGTCATCCAAGTTAGAGGCTGAGGTCAGGGAGGCTCAGCTCCATCTTCCGCTCCAGACACTAAACTGTTTGTCCCTTTGCACCTCCGGATACGAGTACTTCAAGATTTCCATGAGTTCGTACTTAGCGGCCATCCTGGAATTACAGCCACTCGCAAGGCTGTTGCTCGACTGTTTTGGTGGCCATCTCTTCACTCAGATGTTGCTGGGTTTGTGTCTGCCTGTGCTACATGTGCCCGTGCTAAGGTATGTCGTAACCGGCTGGCCGGGGAACTGGTTCTATTACCTGTTCCTGAAAGACCATGGACCCACTTGTCCATGGATTTCATTACGGACCTCCCTGTCTCAAATGGTATGACTGTGATGTGGGTGGTGGTGGATCGTTTTAGTAAACAGGCACATTTTGTTCCCCTCTCCGGTCTACCTAATGCTGCGGCCCTTGCCAACCACTTTATTGACCAGGTGGTTCAGTTCCATGGGTTGCCCCTGAATGTTGTGTCTGACAGGGGGGTACAATTCATTTCTCGGTTTTGGAGGGCCTTGTGCAGGCGGTTGGGAATTGAGTTGTCCTTCTCGTCCGCCTATCATCCCGAGTCCAATGGGCAGATGGAGAGGACGAATCAGACCCTTGAGCAAATCCTGCAGTGCTTGGTTTCTGCTCAGCAGGAGGATTGGTGTACGTTTTTGCCCCTTGCGGAGTTTGCATTCAATAGCAGAGTCCATCAGTCTACGGGGACTTCTCCCTTCTTCTGTAATTACGGGTTTCACCCTCACTTCGGGACCTTCTCTAGAATGGATTCAGGGTGTCCAGGGGCCGAGTCAGTCGTTCAGCATCTGGGGGAGGTGTGGAAGGAGGTACGACGGTGTATCGAGACGCTCAACAGTCCCAGAAACGCCAAGCGGACAAATGCCGTTCTCTGGGACCCCCCTTTCAAGTGGGGGACAAAGTGTGGCTGTCCACTCGGAATATTAGGCTTAGGGTTCCGTCTGCTAAGTTGGGTCCTAAGTTTATAGGACCCTATGAGATCATTGAAGTGATCAACCCGGTGGTCTTTCGGTTACAACTGCCCCAGACCTTGCGTATTCCTAACGTATTTCATACCTCCTTGCTTAATCCATTTGTTCTATCTGTGGTGGATTCTCAGACGCCCCCGGCTCCAATATTTGTGGACGGTGAGGAGGAGTACGAGATCCAGCATATTATCGATTCTCGTTGGGTTCCTAGTTCCCTCCAGTATCTGATCCATTGGAAGGGTTACGGTCCGGATGACAGGACCTGGGTGCCGGCTCGATCCGTGCGGGCCGATCGGTTGATTGCGGCTTTCCACCGGAAATATCCTGGGGGTCCGGTGCCCCCCCTTGAGGAGGGGGTACTGTCATGGTTCGCCTCCCCGTCCACATGGCTAGGGGGTGGAGCCTTCTCTCGGGCCTCACTTCCGGACCTTGGATGCCTTAAAAGCTGACATTTCCAGTGAACCAGTGCCGGCTATAAGCTTAGCACTGCTTTGCCTGTGATTGCTGGTCCTGTGAGTGATATCCTGATTAGAGATGAGCGAACCGGTCGCGGTTCGGCTCGAGCTTGGTTCGCCGAACGGAGGTCTCGTTCGAGTTCGGTTCGGCGAACTGGTTCGGCGAACCGCTCGAACCCCATAGGAAACAATGGGAGGCAATCACAAACACATAAAAACACGTTATAAATGTACACATACAGTTAATAAACATTGCCATATCACTTACCGGTCCCCGGGATGCGTCCTGCACTCTGTCTCCTGCCGCTATTCCTCCCGATAATCGCTGCGTCTTCCCGGTAACCAGCAGTGATGACAGGACCTACGTGATGTTGTCAAAATAGCATGTGACCAGTCACGTGTCTGTTATCTCATTGGCTACAGACTGGTCACATGGCTAGACGTCATGGCCTGTCCTAGGTCCTGTCAGTGCATCTCTCCAGTACGCGGTGATTGTTTGTGTATCTCCGTGTACTGGTGAGATGCTCTGGCACACGGTCGGTTTCCCGGTCTGCTTCTCTGTTCCCTTATTCACCGGCTGCCACAGCCGGTTAATAACGGAGATCACCGTTGCTATAGCAACTCGCCTGTCAATGGTGACATCACCGCTATTCAGCACGGAGCCTCTGATCACTCAGGCTGCACGGGAAGCAGCGTCCTTTCTCACATGCACCGCTGCTGATGTAGCAGAGCTGAATGTGTTGAAGGAGAAAGAAGACAGAAGACCATGGATCGTGGAGGGATAAAAGGGAGTAATACACATGGAGTCTGTAATGTGTCTGTGTATTTATTTCTATTAAATTATTTTAACTGTGCGTGGTGTCTTTTTTTTAACCCTTTATTATAGATTCTTAATGGCCGGGTCAAACTTGCCTGATATTAAGAATCTCTGGCTTAATACTAGCTAGTAATACAAAGCCAGTATTAACTCATGATGATTACTCAGCAAGCCACCCGGCTTCAGGGCTGCTGGAAGAGTTGGCTACAGCGCCAGATAATGGCGCTTCTATGAAAGCGCCATTTTCTGGGGCGGCTGCGGATTGCAATTCGCAGCAGAGGCGCCCAGAAACCTCGGGCTAACCTGTGCTGCGGATTCCAATCCCCAGCTGCCTAGTTGTACCTGGCTGGACACAAAAATGGGGAGAAGCCCATGTCATTTGTTTTTTAATTATTTCATGAAATTCATGAAATAATTAAAAAAAGGGTTTCCCTATATTTTAAATTCCCAGCCGGGTACAAATAGGCAGCTGGGGGTTGGGGGCAGCCGTACCTGCCTGCTGTACCTGGCTAGCATACAAAAAGATGGAGAAGCTCACGTCATTTTTTTTTTTTTTAGTTTTTTGGCAAAAAAAGTAAAAAAATGCTTTTCTGGATTTTCCATTGCCAGTGAAGGTAACACCAAGCAGTGGGGGTTGGCAGCCAGTAGCTGCTTGGATTACCCATAGCTAGCAATACAAAAAATGCAGCGGGAGCCCATATTTTTTTTTTTTAATTATTTATTTAAATAACTAAAAAAAAAAGTGCTTCCGTGTATTTTGATTGCTAAAAATAAATCATTAAAAAAATGACGTAGCGCTCCGCGGTATTTTTGATTCTCAGCGCAGATAAAGCAGACAGCTACAGGTTGCCAGCCCATCTGCCTGGCGTTACCTTGGCTGGCAATCAAAATACAGGGAAGCCCATTAAAAAAATAGTTTAAAAAAAATGACGTGGGGTCCCCCCATTTTTGTTTGTTTTAATGTTTTGTTTATTGAAGCAAAAGAAAATAAAAATACACAATCATCAGAAATCACAGTCTTGACTAATACAATTACATTTGCATCCGACGCTTCCCATTTTAACTCTATGACTCAGATTACTTATGTGTTGTCTGAGCTTTCCAAATAATAAACTTAACCATCGGGTAGTGGGAAAGCCCGAATTAAATTAGTTGCCTGGTTTCTGTATTAATATGCAACAATTTTTAACAACAAGTATCATAGAAACTAGAAGTAGGGGGGGAGCTAGAATCCAGGAGAGCGAATTTTTATCGCATGAAATTCAGTTACGGGATTAGAGTTAGAGGGTTCAAGAGACGAAAGGAAAGGGGAAAGAGATAGAAAGGAGAGAAGAAAGGAGAGGATTTTGGTCTTAGATCCATTCAATCTGTGGCAAGGATGGTTAGACAGCTGTCATTCATCTCATTGGTGGGGGGAAGGGTGACTTACAATCCCCTATGCTGCCGTCTGCGAAGTCACTATTGAAAATTGAGGTTTAGACTTATAGGCCTGCCAAGCCTTCCAGACTTGAAGGAAAGAGAGCATATTTTGACGTGAAAGGGCTGAGAATTCTTCAACGTGATATAATTGATCGATCTTCAGCAAGAGCTGCGTGAGAGTGGGAATTTTCGTTGTGCGCCACAATTGGGCTATGAGAAGTTTACAGGCTGAGCCTACAAATGACGCCAGTTTTGAAGAAGCTTTATCTTTAGGCCAGATTGGGAAGTTCAGAAGCATTTGTCCAGGTTCCAGAACCCCCTGTTTGCCTGTGAGGTCAAATATTAACTGTGATGCCATCCGCCAGAAGGTCTGGATAATCGGACAAGTCCACCACACATGTAAATATGTTCCCTTGTCCCTCCCGCATCGCCAGCATTGATCTGAGTTGGAAGAGCTCCATGTACTAGACGAGGTGGGGACAATGTACCATCTCGCAATCACTTTAAATGAATTCTCTTGAACTCTCACACAACATGACGGACCATGTGAGGCATTGTAAATTTGGCTCGTTTGTAAATCGGTAAATGTAGTACTCAGGTCCCTTTCCCATCTTAGTATATATGCTCTCTTTACCACCAGTTTTTTTGTAAGCAGGGTATGGTACAGGTTAGAAAGAATTTTCCTGGGAGCCCGGGCTTGCATGCAAAAAGATTCAAATGCAGTTAAAGGTCTGTCGAGATGAGTATGAGGTAATAATGGATGAATCACATGTTTTAACTTTGTATGATGAAGAAATGTGAGCTTAGAGAGGCCTGGGTTCATACCCATCTCCTGTTCAGATATCAAAGAGCCGTCCACCAAAAGATCAGCTAACAGAACATTCACATTGGTCAGAAATGTGGATTTCGTGGACGCGGCTTGGTTTACATCGGCATCTAATATGTCGGAAACTTGGGTTAAAGGGGAGAGAGGCGGGGCCAATATCTCTCTGTTTTCCTTCCATTTGTGCAAGAGAGTTCTCGTAAGCTCATTTGTGAAGGATCTTTTATCCCTCTGGTTTGCAGGGGAAAGTAGCATAGCTCGTAGAGGGGTGGGGGCTAGGTATTCTTCTATAGATATCCACAATTTAGTCGGTGGGCGTCTGATCCAGTCTACCGTTCTGGAAAGGACGGCGGCTTGGTAATATAACGAAATATTGGGTAATCCCATGCCCCCCCTGTCCCTTGGGAGGTTCAATGTTTGAAAGTTGATTCTCGGTTTATGTTTGTTCCAGACGTAGTTGGAGATTAAAGAGTAAAGCGGGCTTTACACGCTACGACATCGCTAATGTGGAGTCGTTGGGGTCACGGATTTTGTGACGCACATCCGGCCGCATTAGCGATGCCGTTGCGTGTGACATCGATAAGCGATTTTGCATCGTTGCAAAACCATGCAAAATCGCTAATCGGCGACACGGGGGTCCATTCCCAATTATCGTTACTGCAGCAGTAACGAGGTTGTTCGTCGCTCCTGCGGCAGCACACATCGCTGCGTGTGACGCCGCAGGAGCGAGGAAGCTCTCCCTACCAGCCTCCCGGGCGCTATGAGGAAGGAAGGAGGTGGGCAGGATGTTACGTCCCGCTCATCTCCGCCCCTCCGCTGCTATTGGGCGGCGGTTCAGTGACGTTTCAGTGACGTCGCTGTGACGCCGCACGGACCGCCCCCTTAGAAAGGAGGTGGTTCGCCGGTCACAGCGACGTCGCCGGACAGGTAAGTATGTGTGACGGCTGTGGGCGATGTTGTGCGGCACGGGCAGCGATATGCCCGTGTCGCGCAACAGATGGGGGCGGGTACCCACACTAGCGATATCGGGACCGATATCGCAGTGTGTAAAGTAGCCTTTACACTGAGAGAGAAAAGCTGTGGGAATTGGTATGGGTAGCATTTGAAAAAGGTAAATAAACTTTGGAAGTATAATGCTTTTAATTAAATTTTTCCGACCCATCCACGAAAGGAAGGGAGCCTTCCACGAGGCTATTTGTGCGGTAAGTTTAGGAAGAAGGGGCTTGTAGTTGAGATCAAATAGGGACTTGAAGGTTTTCCCCAACTTAATGCCTAAGTATGTTATGTGACTATTTGGCCATCGAAAAGGGAACTTGTTTTGGAGAGATTTAGTAACTTTGCTGGCGATATTAATGCTTAACGCTTCTGATTTGGATAGGTTAATTTTGAAGTTAGACCAGCGGCCATATTCCTCTAATAATTTCATAAAGGCAGGGAAACCCCTCTCCGGCCTGGACATTACCACCAACAAGTCGTCGGCAAAGGCGGCGGACTTGTGGTGAACTCCCTGCAGATTAAACCCCTCAATGTCCCGGTCCTGTTGAATGGAGGTTAGCAATGGCTCCATGACCAAGACAAAGAGTAGGGGGGATAAGGGGCAACCCTGCCTTGTGCCATTTTTAATGTCAAGAGGGTCGGTGAGGGTATTGTTTATTTTAATCCTGGCCGTGGGGGTCCCCCCATTTTTGATAGCCAGCTAGGGTAAAGTAGACGGCTGTAGCCTGAAAACCACAGCTGGCAGCTTTACCGTGGTTGGTGATCCAATGTGGAGGTCACCCCAGGCTCTTTTTTATAATTATTTTATAAATAATAATAATTACAAAAAAAAAGTAGGGTCCCCCCAAATTGGATCACCAGCCAAGGTAAAGTGGACAGCTGTGGTCTGGTATTCTCAGGATGGGAAGGTCCATAGTTATTGGCCCTTCACAGCCTAAAAATAGCAGGCCACAGGCGCCCCAGAAGTGGCGCATCCACTAGATGCGCCAATCCTGGCGCTTCACCCCAGCTCATCCCGTGCCCTGGTGCAGTGGCAAATGGGGTAATAAATGGGGTTGCTACTAGCTGTAAGGTCACCTGACATCAAGCCCAGCAGTTTGTGATGTCATGGCGTCTGTCAGATACCCGACATCACAAACTGTCAGTACTAACAAAAAAATAGACAAAAAAAAATTATTTGAAAAAACACTCCCCAAAACATTCCCTCTTTCACCAATTTTTTGTAAGAAAATAAATAAGGGGGTCCCACAACGACTCTCGACCGTCTAGAATATGGGGGGACACGCTCGGTGAACGTATCCCCCATTTTCTAGGAGTGCAGACCCTCCATGTGAGGAGTGTGGGTGCAATGAATCTGCACCCACTCTCCCTGGGTCCACAGCAGCAGAGTCCATGTCGTAACGGTTGCTATCAAAGCTGCAATGCCCTGCTCATGAGGTAAGGGCATGCCTAATCAGGAGAACTATTCTACATTTCCAAATATTGGTATTTGCTGATATTACTGCTATTCCACCTACTATATATTGGGGATAGGATCTTGGAGATGGAATACCCCTTTAAGTCCAGTTATCCAGCTGAATGAATACTAAACAACAGAGCTCGCTATTTAGATGTGTTTTCTTCTGGCGTATAACGGACTCTCATGTTTGGTAGTCGTTCAGCAGGGCAACAGAAATAGCACATACCTCCATTTGGAAATGTAGTATAGCTCTCCTGATCAACTATGTTCCTTACCTCATGAGCAGGGCATTGCAATAATAATAATAATAATTCATTTATATAGCGCTATTAATTCCATAGTGCTTTACATACATTGGGAACACTGTCCCCATTGGGGCTCACAATCTAAATTCCCTATCTGTATGTCTTTGGGTACTCGGAGGAAACCCACGCAAACATGGGGAGAACATACAAACTCATTGCAGATGGTGTCCTTGGTGGGAATTGAACCCAGGACGTCAGCGCTGCAAGACTGCAGTGCTAACCACTGAGCCACCGTGCCGCCCATTTAGCTTACAGATGTATAACCACCACTCACTGTGTCTGACCACAGGAAGCTGAGCTGACAGCCGCTCTGTGCATGCGGCAGCGTCTATTGTGAAGGAGAGGGCCGCCGGAGATTAACACTCCACAGATACCGTGGGACACCGGGGAACACCGGTGGGGTTATAGAGGGTGACCTGGCAGGGCCTGGAGAGGAGTTTTCTGTCGCATGTGTCATGGCACATGTGACAGAAATCAGAGGAGTAGGGTGAATGCGTCTGGCGCACTGCTGTGCGCGCGGCCATCTTGGATTTCCGGGAGGGGTCGGGGGGAGACACTTTGGCGACACCGGGGGACCGGGGAGGAGATTTATCTCCCATCTGACATGTTTGTTCATGCCAGATGGGAGATAAATAATTTTTTACCGACGCTGTCATTTACTGTAACGTGATCATCGGTATACGGTGTATACTGGTGATCACGTGAGCGGGGACCGGAAAAAACGGCCTAAATCATGATCTCCAGGGTCTCAGCTACCCCCTGAAACCACGGAGATTTTCTGACGCTAGGGGGCGCTATTCACTTATTTCTGCCTGCTGTTTATAAACGGCAGACCAGAATAGCGCTTCATTCACACGACCGATCCGTTTTCGCGGTCCACAAAAAACAGTTTGTTTTTTTTACAGGTGCATCCGTGTGGCATCCGTTTCTGTTCCATATACGGTCCGTATGTCATCCGTGTGCCTTCCGTTTGTTTGCATACTGCAAAAAAACTGAAGGAGGTAAAATACATAAATTTACCCAGGATCTGTGACGCCCTGGACCCCCAGGGGTCACAGGTAACAACACACAACACCACACACACCCCCACCCCAGTGAGGCACCAGCAGCCAACAAGTCCTGACCGCCTCCCTCAGGTCTAGTCAGGCACACCAGTTGGGCGGAGCCAGGCGGATAGTCACGCCGTCCGAGGAGTCTGCTGGCCTGAGGCAGGGAAAGGACAAGTGAGTCGAGTGGGGAGAGGAGTAGTGAGAGGAGTAAAAGTGGCGAGCTGAGAGTCAGGGGCCTAGGGCGGAGCCTAGGACCCCTTGGAACTGTCAGGCAGGCAAGACGGTGATGGCCGTCTGCAGGAGTCCGGTCAGGGACTGAACTGCGGAACCGTAGGGACCGAGAAGAGGGTGGTGACCCTTCGTACCCGAATCGGGGAGCTAACAAGTCAACCGGAGCACCAGGCAGGGTACTCAGACCCCGTTCTAGCCCAGAAGCAACCGGGCTCAGACAAATCTACTGATTGCGGTCTGGACCTCAGGGGTTCATTCCCACCCAAAGTCCCGATAGACGGCAACAGCCCACCGATTCCGGATAAGAGCCACCGCCAAGGGCCAGAGATCCAAAGGGCTAGCGCCTGCGGGTAAAAGGGCTCCTCCGGTACCCAAAAGCCGGGGAGTGGACTACCGTTGCTGAAGCATAGGAGTCACTGTAGCAAATTTAAAGGTGCAGGAGAAAGGCGACATCACCAACCTCACTGGGGACACACGCAGCCGGCTGCGGGCACCGATCTACACTGAACTTGGTTTACCATTGACTCTGTGTGGTTTAATCGTGAGTACACCAGTGCCATCAGGCACCGCGCCGCATGCGTGCCCCTGCGTCCTGCAACCCCCCGCTCCTGCCACCTGGCCCCAGGACCAACAAACCCCCTACCCACGGAGGGGTCAACACCTAGCTGCGACCCACCACCGATCCCGGATGAGCCCCCGCACCCTGACCGCAGCGGTGGTGCCTATCACCTCACCACGACCCGTGGGTGGCGTCACGAACTGTTACCGGGCCGTGAAACCGGTCCACCCCAAACCAAACAACCAAACCTACCCCCCCTTTCCAGAGCGACGTGGCCCCCAGTCCGGAGGCGCTTGAGCCACCGACAACCCGAGCTCGGATCCGAGCGGCTCGGCGGAGAGCAGCCGAGCCCCCAGGGCAGTACAGATCCATAGCTTCAACCTACATGAGATGTTCACTCCAGTGCCATTTTCTACTGCTTTTCACAGTGTAGAGCGCTCTGGTGATTTTCTTTTGCTTGTACACTTCATATCAGTCTTTTCTGTCATTATAATGGCAGAAAGACACATAATGTCCCACTCGCCTGCATTTTGTAATTTTGCACCCTTTGGTGCCTTTCATGTGGCACTAAGGGGTGCTTAGCCTTGTATTTAGCGAAAAAAATTAAAAAAATGACGTGGGGTTCCCCCTATTTTTGTAGCCAGCTAGGGTAAAGCAGACGGCTGCAGCCTGCAGACCACAGCTGGCAGCTTCACCTTGGCTGGTAATCCAAAACTGAGGGCACTCCACTCTGTTATTTTAAATTAAATAAATAACTAAAAAAAAAAAAGACGTGGGGGTCCCCCCAAAATTGGATCATCAGCCAAGGTAAAGCGGACAGCTGGGGTCTGATATTCTCAGACTAGGGAGGTCCATGATTATTGGACTCTCCCCAGCCTAAAAATAGCAGGCCGCAGCCGCCCCAGAAGTGGCGCATCTATTAGATGCGCCAATCCTGGTGCTTCGCCCCAGCTCATCCCGTGCCCTGGTGCGGTGGCAAATGGGGTAATATATGGGGTTGATACCAGATGTGTATTGTCACCTGGCATCAAGCCCTGGGGTTCGTGAGGTCAGGCGTCTATCAGATACCCGACATCACCAACCCAGTCAGTAATAAAAAAAAAAAAATAGACGACAAACACATTTTTATTTGAAAAAACACTGCCCAAAACATTCCCTCTTTCACCAATTTATTAGAAAGAAAAACAAATCCAGGTCTGCTGTAATCCAAGGGGTTCCCATGACGATCCATACCATAGTCACTGTCCCATTCAATGAAGAACAGAATGTTCCACATTGGCTGGGAGAGCAATGCAGTGACCTGAGCTAACATCAACAGGTCAGCCCAGGTCACTGCAGGGCATGACAAGTGCTGCTGTCAGGAGCGAGGTACATTACCTGCGGTGACGATCTCCTGCACTGCTGATAGCAGACCTGTCGCTGACTTCAATGACCTTCACAGCCAAGTATCGTGGGAGCCTGTGACGTCACCGCTGGTGACAGTCTCTGGTCGGCAGCGAGAGGAGATGTGACAAGCGGCGGCCATGGAGGACAGTGACAGCGCGAAGGTCGGGAGGGCGGGACTTCATCACCGCAGGTAAGCTGAGCGGAGTAATGTGTGCGGAGTGCGAGGTGGGTGGAGCTAAGCGGGGTAATGTGTGCAGAGTGACAGGTGGGTGGAGCCAAGTAGGGTAATGTGTGAAGAGTGCCAGGTGGGCGGAGCTAAGCGGGGTAATGTGTGCATAGTGCCAGGTGGGTGGAGCCAAGCGGGGTAATGTGTGCAGAGTGCCAGGTGGGTGGAGCCAAACGGTGTAATGTGTGCAGAGTGCCAGGTTGGTGAAGCCAAGCGGGGTAATGTGTGCAGAGTGCCAGGTGGGTGGAGACAAACAGTGTAATGTGTGCAGAGTGCCAGGTTGGTGGAGCCAAGCGGGGTAATGTGTGCAGAGTGCCAGGTGGGCGGAGCCAAGCGGGGTAATGTGTGCAAAGTTCCAGGTGGGTGGAGCCAAGCGGGGTAATGTGTGCAGAGTGCCAGGTGGGCAGAGCCAAGCAGGGTAATGTGTGCGGAGTGCAGGTGGGTAGAGCCAAGCGGGGTAATGTGTGCGGAGTGCAGGTGGGTGGAACCAAGCTATGTAATGTGTGCAGAGTCCCAGGTGGGTGGAGCCAAGTGGGGTAATGTGTGCAGAGTGCCAGGTGGGCGGAGCCAAGCAGAACCATGTGTGCGGAGTGCAGGTGGGTGGAGCCAAGCGGGGTAATGTGTGCAGAGTGCCAGGTGGGCGGAGCCAAATGGGGTAATGTGTGCAGAGTCCCAGGTGGGGGGAGCCAAGCGGGGTAATGTGTGCAGAGTGCCAGGTGGGTGGAGTAAAGCGGGGTAATGTGTGCAGAGTGCCAGGTGGGCGGAGCCAAGTGGGTAATGTGTGCAGAGTGCCAGGTGGGTGGAGCCAAGCAGGGTAATGTGGGCAGAGTGCCAGGTGGGTGGAGCCAAGCAGGGTAATGTGTGCGGAGTGCAAGTGGGTGGAGCCTAGCGGGGCCATGTGTGCGGGCAGCGGAGTGCAAAGTGGGTGGAGCCTAGCGGGGCCATGTGGGGCTGAAGACATCAGTGCCGGGCACTGCATGGCTGGGGACTGGTGAGTGTGAGTGTGTGTGTGTACATGCCGAGTGCAGGAGGGGGCGGAGCCCAGCGGGGAAGTGTCGGCTCCCTGCACATGTAACTAAGATAAATTTTGGGCTACTAAACAAAGCACTTTGCTTGGATACCCGATATTTATCTTGGTTACCAGCTTACCGCAGGCTGCCAGCGATGGCTCCCTGCACACTGTAGCTGTAAAAAGCCCTGCTTTTTGCTGATCGAACCATTCTCGAACGTAACTCGAACTGCCGAACTTTTACCAAAAAGCTCAAGTTCTAGTTCGATCTAGAACACCCCCCAAATCACTCTAACCGCGAACTGGAGAACCACGAACCGCGCTCAACTCTAATCCTGATCTGTCTGTTCCTGTGCCCCCGTGCCCTTGTCTGTGTTCTGTCCCCTGGTCGTCCTTCCTGTCCTCTGTCCCCTCTCCTATTTCTCCACTCGGTTGCTTCCTCCGGTACTGACCTTGACCTGACTTTGACTCTGCTTCTGCTCGTTCCTCCGGTCCTGCTTTTGCCCGTACGGTGTTTGACCCAGCCTGCCTGACTATTCCTCGCATGCCCTGCATCTCTGCTTCTCACCTGTGCTGTGAGGCAGTTTATGAGAACACTGTGTATTTACTTACTGGTTCTCGTTGCTCTGTGTAGTGTCTTCTGCTGCAGAGCTCTGGCTCCCCCTGGTGGCAGCATGACAGAGTAATTCCGCATATGAAATATAGAAATACTTTATTTTTAGAAAAATTTATACAGTAAGTGATAGACATACAAAAACACAATAAAAATGCAGTGTTACAGTGTACAAAACACACAAGGATGTGGAGGGTTAACACACTCTAAATTGGGTTAAATTATACAAATCTGTTATGATCCGGAACCATGGAAGATCACAATAGATCATTGGCAAAAAGGTGACAAGCGCATTGGCAACTAATCTGGCTGCCATCCTCTTACTAAACCATCAACACTAGAAGTAGCTGAGGGGTAAACTAACATCCTATGCACCGCGAACCCAGCCAGAAAACTAAGTATCCTATAGGAAGGAAGGATGAATAACTCTCTGCCTCAGAAATAGTCCGCAAAAGGTATAGCAAACCCCCCACATTCAAAGATATAGGAAAATACAATACACAGATGGATGATAGGATTAGCAAAGGTGAGGCCCCACTAACTAAATAGGAAAGGATAGGAAAGAAGCTGATGGTGATCAGAGAAAAACCCTACAAAAATCCAAATACCTGATAGTACAAAAAGGTCCTCAGATCGCACGATCTGCACTCCGTCCTATATCAGGCGCTCTTGTCAAACCAATGAACATAAAACAGGAACAATTACAAATTCAAGAAGCAACAAACACATGGACTTATAGGAGCAAAAACTCCAAACATAGCTGCAGGGAGTGTTGTGAATGTTAGTTATGTCTTGGCTGCTGGGAGGCTCCCTCTGGTGGCCAGGAAGGGTTTGGACAGAGACCAGGTGTGTTGTGCAGTGGGTGTTTCCTTTCCTAACTCTCTGCTTATTTAAGTCCTGGTCTGATTGCAGGCTGTTGCCGGATGTCAGTTGTTCTTTGTATCTCTAGCCTGCATAATCCTGCTCTACATCACATCCACTCCAGATAAGTTCTTGCTCTTTATTTATTGCCTGGTTCTTTTGCTTATCTGGGTTTGTCATTTGTTGTGGTTGGTTTCAGTTTATTTCCTTCCAGGGATTTCCCCCCTCAGTGGATTGTTGAGGAACTCCCTGCAGTTCTATGTGGAGTATAGCTCCTTTGGGTCCATGTGTTTATGGCTTGTTGAATTTGTTATAATTCTTGTTTTCTGTTCATTGGTATGACAAGGGCACCTGGTATAGGACGGAGTTCAGATCGAGCGATCTGAGGGCCTTTTTGTACTATCAGGAAGTTGGTATTTTGCAGGGTTTTTCTCTGGCTACCATCAGTCCCTTTCCTGTCCTTTCCTATTTTAGTCAGCGGGGGCCTCACCTTTTGCTAATCCTGTCATCTACCTGTTGTGAGGTAGCGCGGTCGGCTGCGCAGCAGAAGACACGGGATCCAGGCATATAGGTTCACAGCACACGGTGTTTAATGTCCAAACAAAAATCCACAGCAATATACATGTCTCTCCAGCAGAGACTCAGGGAGTTGTGATCACTCCCTCACACCCGGCACACCTGCCCCTCGTTCCTGTTTCCATTTAACCCTTCCTTCAGCCTGTAGGGAAACAGCATTAACCCTAGAGTGGATTTACTTTCTATCATGGAGTGAGCACGACCGGGGCGAGACATACCGGCCGTCATAGATAACCCCGGTCACAGTCTCACATACCCCCCCCCTCAGTTCAAGCGTGCGGGGTTGAACTCCCGCCATCAAACACGGGCCGCGGGACAAGGCATCGGCGTTGACCTGCAACCTACCGGCCCGGTGTTCAACCGTAAACCGGAAGTTCTGCAGAGAAAGGAACCACCGGGTAACCCGGGCATTCCGTTCCTTGGCGGACCTCATCCAGACCAGCGGAGAGTGATCAGTCACCAAGCGAAACTGCCGTCCCAGCAGGTAATAGCGTAGGGACTCCAAGGCCCATTTAATCGCCAGGCACTCCTTCTCCACTACGCTATAATTCCGCTCGGGAGGGGTGAGCTTCCTACTCAAGAAGGTGACGGGGTGTTCCTCCCCCTGAACCACCTGAGACAGCACTGCCCCCAGGCCGACCTCAGAGGCGTCAGTCTGTACTATGAACTCCTTCCGGAAATCAGGGTTGACCAGAACGGGTTGTCCGCACAGGACCCCCTTCAGGGCCCGGAAGGAGACCTCGGCCTGCGGAGTCCAGCGCACCATGACGGACTTCTTGCCTTTGAGAAGGTCCGTCAAGGGGGCTGATAGTCCCGCAAAATCTCTTACAAACCTCCTGTAGTACCCCACGATACCCAGGAAGGCCCTAACCTGCTTTGTGGTCAGGGGTCTAGGCCACTTCTGGATCGCCTCAACCTTGTTAATTTGGGGCTTAATCACTCCTTGGCCTATCACGTAGCCCAAGTAGCGGGCTTCCGTGAGTCCCAACGCACATTTCTTGGGATTGGCTGTCAATCCGGCTGTTCGAAGCGCGTCCACCACCGCTTGTACCTGTTCCAAGTGGGTCTGCCAATCGGGGCTGTAAATAATGATGTCATCAAGGTACGCTGATGCATACGCCTGGTGGGGTTCCAGCACTAAGTCCATCAACCTCTGGAACGTGGCCGGAGCGCCATGTAACCCAAAAGGCAAGACAACATAGTGGAAGAGACCCTCCGGCGTAACAAAAGCGGTTTTCTCCTTGGCGGACTCCGTCAGTGGCACCTGCCAGTACCCCTTGGTCAGGTCGAGCGTGGTAAAATATCGCGCCTGTCCCAGCCTATCAATCAGCTCATCCACCCGGGGCATGGGGTAGAGATCGAACTTGGATATTTCGTTCAATCTCCGGAAGTCATTGCAGAACCTTAAGGAGCCATCGGGTTTTGGTATTAGGACAATGGGACTAGCCCATTCACTCCGGGATTTTTCGATGACCCCCAGGCGTAGCATTGTCTTCACTTCTTCTGATATGGCTTGTCTTCGAGCCTCCGGCACGCGGTATGACTTCAGGCGTACCTTCAGGTGGGGCTCGGTGACAATGTCATGTCGTATCAGACTGGTCCTACCCGGCAACTCGGAGAAGACATCGGGGTTCTGCTGAACCAGCCGTCTGGCCTCTCGCCTCTGTTGCTTGGTGAGGGCTTCTCCGATCCTTACTTCCGGTTCGTCCTCTCCGGAGGTCGCTGAAGCCGGGAGTGAACGACCCGAAGAGGAGGGAGATGGGGGAAACTCAACCATCAGGCTTTCCCGTTCCTGCCACGGTTTTAATAGGTTGACATGGTATATTTGTTCAGGTTTCCGCCTACCGGGCTGCAATACTTTATAGTTGACCACCCCAACTTTTTCCTTTATCTCGTAGGGGCCTTGCCACTGAGCCAGGAATTTACTCTCCGCCGTGGGGATTAATACCAACACCCGATCCCCGGGTTTAAAGGTCCGCACGGTGGCTTGTCTATTATAGCGGCCGCTTTGCGCGGCCTGAGCCTCCTGTAAATGCTCCTTCACAATTGGCATGACCGCGCTTATGCGGTTCTGCATTCCTAAAATGTGTTCAATCACACTTTTATGGGGGGTGGGCTCTTGCTCCCATGTTTCCTTTGCCAGGTCCAACAATCCCCGGGGATGTCGCCCGTATAACAATTCAAAAGGCGAAAACCCCGTGGATGCCTGTGGCACCTCTCGGATGGCAAACATCAAATAGGGAAGCATCATATCCCAGTCCTTCCCGTCTTTGGAGATCACCCTTTTTAGCATGGTTTTCAGGGTTTTATTGAATCGTTCTACTAACCCATCCGTCTGAGGATGATACACAGACGTACGCAACTGCTTGATCTGGAGTAGCCGGCATAGTTCTTTGGTCACTTTAGACATGAATGGGGTCCCCTGATCCGTAAGGATCTCCTTGGGCAACCCCACCCGGCAGAACACAGAAAACAACTCCCGAGCTATAAGCTTCGCCGCAGTATGTCTGAGAGGTATCGCCTCTGGATACCGGGTGGCATAGTCAACGATCACTAGGATGTGTTGGTGCCCTCGAGCAGACTTTACGAGGGGCCCCACCAGATCCATCCCTATCCGTTCAAAAGGGACTTCTATAATGGGTAACGGCACCAACGGACTGCGAAAGTGGACCAGTGGTGCGGTAAGCTGACACTCCGGGCAGGTTTCGCAGAACCGTTTTACCTCCCCAAAGACCCCGGGCCAATAGAACCGTTGCAATATTCGCTCCTGCGTTTTCTTGACCCCTAGGTGGCCACTCATCAGATGTTTATGAGCCAAGTCGAGGACCCGCCGGCGATACGGCTGGGGCACCACCAACTGCTCCACCCCCACGCCCCGTATTTCATCTACCCGGTAGAGTAAATCCTGTTTAAGAGCGAAATGGGGGTACCTTACCTGGGCACCGGGCAGCTGGGCCACCCCGTCAATTACTAACACCCTATTCCGGGCATGTATTAACGTAGGGTCCTGGAGTTGGGCTGTCCCAAACGCATCCGGGGATGCCTCCAAGTCCGGGATGGGCTCGACCGTCTCAGCCTCTCCTGCCAATACCTCTAGGGGCGACCTATCGGGTTCACATTCTGTCCCTATCATGGGGACCCCTACGGCAGGTGTCCCGGATTCAGGATTGTAGGGCTTCCTCATAGAACCACTGATTTACCCGCTGAGCCCGTACATAGGTATTCACCCCCAACCGAGCCAGTATTTCGGCTTTCAGGGTCACATAGTCAATGGCGTCCTCGGTACCGAGGTCCAGGTACGCTTTTTGGGGTTCC